>NW_006238982.1:0-151 GCF_000226075.1 Solanum tuberosum | reverse complement strand
ATTTAGAGAATACTATTATAAAGGAACATATAGCACAGAACAAAGTAAAGAAATAAGAAAATTATATTTTACAAAATTACCAGAACCTTTTAATAAGAAGTTGGAATGAAGCAAGATTAACAGATACCTTAGGAGCTAGAATGAAATTCTT
>NW_006238981.1:2254009-2254777 GCF_000226075.1 Solanum tuberosum | reverse complement strand
AGAATTTAATGTTCTTGAGTTGTGTTCTTTAATTGTTTTAATTCTTGAACTTATATGGGATTGTTGGGTTTTTCTTGATATGTTTTAGCAATGTTAAGAGTTGTTTTGAGTTAGATTCTAGTGTACATGTTTTGTGTATCTGAATCTAAGAAAATATATGAGAAAAGGAAGTGGATTTAATAGAATTAAGGTATGAAATCGAGAAGAAAAATTCATCAGATTCATCTGGGAAGAGTCTGGAGCGGCGCACCCCATCTGCGCAAGGGAGGCTGGGACGGCACGCCTGCTGTGCGCTAGAAATGAGCCCCAGTAACATAGGGGCAGGTGTAGCGCGCCAGGGACACGCCCGGGTCACTTGCCCCCACACGTTTTTCGACATGTAGCCCGTTTAAGTGCTTCTCAAGTGTACTATCACTTTCTATTGATTCTAACTACTCTAAACCCTAAACCCTAAACCCTAAAACATCTAAAAGTCAATAAGCTCTCGGATAATGCACACGACACAAAATCCATTTGCGTAAGCTGCAACAAGAAATGATGATTAGATTAGATAAAACCCACTAAAAATTTATCAAAACAAAAAAAAAATTCTAAGTTGATCTGTGCTTTGACATAGATATACATGATCAATCGATGCAAGGAGTTAAAGCAAAACCACAGTGTGCATTAATGATTGCACAACCGCATTCAAAAAGCATGTGTTATCTAAGTTACGCATGCCAATGCCCTAAAAAGAGCCAATCACATAAGCACCACAAACAACAATGA
>NW_006238981.1:2233257-2253866 GCF_000226075.1 Solanum tuberosum | reverse complement strand
ATCCTTAGATTATGATAGTAGAGAGGTTGTTTTGAAATATCTCACAAATCCAATTAACTAGGAAGAAGTTAAGAATTTGAAAATTAGGTGTGGTTCCATATATCGTAGGAAATATTTTGGAGTAATCTTTCCAACGCCGCTGAGTTTGCGCAATTACGAGTTTGATGAGTGAGTCATGACCATTTGAAGTTGGGCTGTTCAAATAAGGAAAGTCTAAAACAGGATTTGGTAGGGTATTTTAGTCTTTCCCTTACCTCAATATTTTGATCCATTTTTAAGAGTTTAATTGGTGTCAAATCAGTATATAGTAAGTTTAGAAAAGCAATTGTTTTCATTCTTGAACTTATATGGGATTGATGTGTTTTTCTTGATATGTTTTAGCTATGTTTAGAGTGTTTTTAAATCAAGAATCGACAAGAACGTACGAGTTTGGTTGTGGATTTTGCCGAGGATTCAATACTACGATGTATGTGAGATCACATAGTGTTGGGTTAGATCACCCATGCGCCAAACTTGTTTAATTCAGAGTGATTTTCATCCAAAAAGATTGAGAATTTAATGTTCTTGAGTTGTGTTCTTTAATTGTATTCATTCTTGAACTTATATGGGATTGATGGCTAGAAATGAGACCCAGTAACATAGGGGCTGGTGTGGCGAGACAGGGACACACCCGTGTCATTTGTCGCCACCTGTTTTTTGACATTTAGCCCGTTTCAGTTATTCTCAAGTGTACTAACACTTCCTATTGATTCTAATTACTCTAAACCCTACGTATCTGAATTTAAGAAGATATATGAGAAAAGGAATTGCATTTAATTGAATTAAGGTCTGAAATCGAGATGAAAAATTCGTGAGATTCATCTGGGGAGGGTCTGGCGCTGCTCACCCCATCAGCGCCAGGGAGGCTTGGACGACACGCCTGTTGTGCGCTAAAAATGAGACCCAGTATCATAGGCGCTGGTGTGGCACGCCAGGGACACGCCCGGGTCATTTGCCCCCACCCGTTTTTCGACATTTATCCCGTTTAAGTGCTTCTCAAGTGTTCTAACACTTCCTATTGATTCTAACTACTCTAAACCCTAAACCCTAAACCCTAAAACATCGAAGAGTCAATAATCTCTCGGATAATGCACACGACACAAAATCTGTTCACGTAAGCTGCAACAAGAAATGATGATAAGCTTAGATAAAAGCCATTAAAAATATATCAAAACAAAAGAAATGTTCTAAGTTGATTTGTACTATCACATAGAGATATATGATCAATCGATGCAAGGAATTAAGGCAAAACCACGGTGTGCATTAATGATTGCACAACCGCATTCAAAAAGCATGTGTTATCTAAGTTACGCATGCCAATGCCCTAAAAAGAGCCAATCACATAAGCACCAGAAAGAACAATGAGTTAATAGCTAGAATACACACAAGAAACATATAGTAGAATTAGAAGCTTTCTCATATATAATCCCTCAAGGTAGTGTGTACGCAGAGCTTATCCTTAGATTATGATAGTAGAGAGGTTGTTTTGAAACATCTCACAAATCGAAATAACTAGGAAGAAGTTAAGAATTGGAAATAGCCATTTTTTTGGAAAGAATATAAAAAAATATGGAAATTTGTTTAGTATGTTACGTTAGGTTTTTGGTTAGGTTCAAATGACCATAACTCCTAGATCAAGATGAGTTAGGTGTGGTTCCATATATCGTAGGAATGATTTTGGAATAATCTTCCCAACGCCGCGGAATTTGCACAATTCCGAGTTTGTATGAGTGAGTCAAGACCATTTGAGGTTTGGCTGTTCAAATAAGGAAAGTCTGAAACGGGATTTTGGGAGGGTATTTTAGTCTTTTCCTTAACTAATTATTTTAGTCCATTTTTAGGAGTTTAATTGGGGTCAAATCGGATTATAGTCAGTCTAGAAAAGCTTAAGTTCACGCTAGGACTTGGAGAAAAGAGAAAAGAGGAGAAAAGAGAAGAAAAATCAAGAATCGACAAGAACGTTCCTGTTTGGTTGTGGAATTCGCCGAGGATTCAATACTACGATGTATGTGAGATCACATACTGTTGGGCTAGATCACCCACACGCCAAACTTGATTAATTCAGCGTGATTTTCATCCTAAAAGATTGAGAATTTAATGTTCTTGAGTTGTGTTCTTTTATTGTTTTCATTCTTGAACTTATATGGGATTGATGGGTTTTGCTTGATATGTTTTAGCAATGTTAAGAGTTGTTTTGAGTTAGATTCTAGTGTAAATGTTTTGGGTATCCGAATCTAAGAAGATATATGAGAAAAAAATTGGACTTAATCGAATTAAGGTCTGAAATTGAGAAGAAAAATTCGACAGATTCATTTGGAGAGGGTCTGGAGCGGCGCACCCCATCTGTGCCAGGGAGGTTGGGACGACACGCTTGTTGTGCGCTAGAAATCAGCCCCAGTAACATAGGGGCTGGTGTAGCGCGCTAGCGACATGCACGGGTCATTTGATCCCACCCGTTTTTCGACATTTATCCCATTTAAGTGCTTCTCAAATGTACTAACACTTCTTATTGATTCTAACTACTCTAAACCCTAAACCCTAAAACATCGAAAAGTCAATAAGCTCTCGGATAATGCACAAAACACAAAATCCGTTCCCGTAAGCTGCAACAAGAAATGATGATAAGCTTAGATACAAGGCACTAAAAATATATCAAAACAAAAGAAATGTTCAAAGTAGATATGTACTTTGACATAGAGATACATGATCAATCATTGCAAGGAGTTAAAGCACAACCACGGTGTGAAGTAATGATTGCACAACCGCATTCAAAAAGTATGTGTTATCTAAGTTACGCATGCCAATGCCCTAAAAAGAGCCAATCACATAAGCACCAGAATCAACAATGAGTTAATAGCTAGAATACACACAAGAAACATATAGTAGAATTAGAAGCTTTTTCATATATAATCCCACAAGGTAGTGTGTACACAGAGCTTATCCTTAGATTATGATAGTAGAGAGGTTGTTTTGAAACATCTCAGTAATCGAAATAACTAGGAAGAAGTTAAGAATTGGAAATAGCCATTTTTTGGAAAGAATATAAAAAATATGGAAATTTGTTAAGTATGTTACGTTAGGTTTTTGGTTAAGTTCAAACGACCATAAATCCTAGATCAAAATGATTAGGTGTGGTTCCAAATATCGCAGGAAAGATTTTGGAATAATCTTTCCAATGGCGCTGAGTTTGCGCAATTCCGAGTTTGTATGAGTGAGTCATGACCATTTGAAGTTGGGCTGTTCAAATAAGGAAAGTCTAAAACCAGATTTTGGAAGGGTATTTTAGTCTTTTCCTTACCTAATTATTTTGATCCATTTTTAGGAGTTTAATTGGGGTCAAATCAGATTATAGTCAGTTTAGAAAAGCTTAAGTTCACGCTAGGACTTGGAGAAAACCTAACGTTCGAGATTTGGTTGTGGATTTCGCTGAGGATTCAATACTACGATGTATGTGAGATCACATAGCGTTGGGTTAGATCACCCACGCGCCAAACTTGTTAAATTCAGCGTGATTTTCAACCTAAAAGATTGAGAATTTAATGTTCTTGAGTTGTGTCCTTTAACTATTTTCATTCTTGAACTTATATGTGATTGATGTGTTTTTCTTGATAAGTTTTAGCAATGTTTAGAGTGTTTTTGAGTTAGATTCTAGTGTACATGTTTTGGGTATCTGAATTTAAGAAGATATATGAGAAAAGGAATTGGATTTAATCGAACTAAGGTCTGAAATCGACAAGAAATATTCGTCAGATTCATCTGGGGAGGGTTTGGAGCGGCGCACCCCATCTGCACCAGGGTGGCTTGGACTGCCGCCTGCCGTGCGCTAGAAATGAGACCCAGTAACATAGGGGCTGGTGTGGCGCGCAGAGACACGCCCGGGTCATTTGCCGCCACCCGTTTTTCGACATTTAGCCCGTTTAAGTGCTTCTCAAGTGTACTAACACTTCCTATTGATTCTAACTACTCTAAACCCTAAACCCTAAACTCTAGAACATCGAAAAGTCAATAAGCTCTCGGATAATGCACACGACACAAAATCCGTTTGCGTAAGCTGCAACAAGAAATGATGATAATCTTAGATAAATGCCCCTAAAAATATATCAAAACAAAAGAAATATTCTAAGTTGATACGTACTTTGACATAGAGATACATGATCAATCGATGCAAAAAGTTAAAGCAAAACCACGGTATTCATTAATGATTGCACAACCGCATTCAAAAAGCCTGTGTTATCTAAGTTACGCATGCTAATGCCCTAAAAAGAGCCAATCACATAAGCACCAGAAACAACAATGAGTTAATAGCTAGAATACACACTAGAAACATATAGTAGAATTAGAAGCTTTCTCATATATAATCCCACAAGGTAGTGTGTACGCAGAGCTTATCCGTAGATTATGATAGTAGAGAGGTTGTTTTGAAACATCTCACTAATCGAAATAACTAGGAGGAAGTTAAGAATTGGAAATAGCCATTTTTTTGGAAAGAATATAAAAAAATATGGAAATTTGTTAAGTATGTTACGTTAGGTTTTTGGTTAAGTTCAAACGACCATAACTCCTAGATCAAGATGATTAGGTGTGGTTCCAAATATCGTAGGAAAGATTTTGGAATAATCTTTCCAATACCGCTGAGTTTTCGCAATTCCGAGTTTGTATGAGTGAGTCATGTCCATTTGAAGTTGGGCTGTTCAAATGAGGAAAGTCTAAAACCGGATTTTGGAAGGGTATTTTAGTCTTTCCATTACCTGAATATTTTAATCCATTTTTAGGAGTTTAATTGGAGTCAAATCAGATTATAGTCAGTTTAGAAAAGCTTAAGTTCACGCTAGGACTTGGAGAAAAGAGAAAAGAGGAGAAAGGAGAAGAAAAATCAAGAATCGACAAGAACGTTCGTGTTTGGTTGTGGATTTCGCCGAGTATTCACTACTACGATGTATGGGAGATTACATAGTGGTGGGTTAGATCACCCATGCGCCAAACTTGTGTAATTCAGCGTGATTTTAATCCTAAAAGATTGAGAATTTAATGTTCTTTAATTGTTTTCATTCTGGAACTTATATGGGATTGATGGGTTTTTCTTGATATGTTTTAGCAATGTTCAGAGTTGATTTGAGTTAGATTGTAGTGTACATGTTTTGGGTATCTGAATCTAAAAAGATATTAGAGAAAAGGAATTTGATTTAATCGAATTAAGGTCTGAAATCGAGAAGAAAAATTCGTCAGATTCATCTGGGGAGGGTCTGAAGCGGCGTACCCCATCTGGTTCAGGGAGGCTGGGACGGCACGCCTGCTGTGCGCTAGAAATGAGCCCCAGTAACAGAAGGGCAGGTGTAGCGCGCCAGGGACACGTCCGAGTCATTTGCCCCCACACGTTTTTCGACATGTAGCCCATTTAAGTGCTTCTCAAGTGTACGAACACTTCCTATTGATTCTAACTACTCTAAACCCTAAACCCTAAACCCTAAACATCGAAAAGTCAATAAGCTCTCGGATAATGCACACGACACAAATTCCGTTTATGTAAGCTGTAACAAGAAATGATGATAAGCTTACATAAAAGCCACTAAAAATATATCTAAACAAAAGAAATATTCTAAGTTGATCTGTACTTTGACATAGAGAGACATGATCAATCGATGCATGGAGTTAAAGCAAAACAATGGTGTGCATTAATTATTACAAAACCGCATTTAAAAAGCATGTGTTATCTAAGTTATGCTTGCCACTGCCCTAAAAATAGCCAATCACATAAGCACCAGAAACAATAATGAGTTAATAGCTAGAATACACACAAGAAACATATAGTAGAATTAGAAGCTTTCTCATATATAATCCCACAAGGTAGTGTGTACGCAGAGCTTATCCTTAGATTATGATAGTAGAGAGGTTGTTTTGAAACATCTCACAAATCGAAATAACTAGGAAGAAGTTAAGAATTGGAAATAGCCATTTTTTTGGAAAGAATATAAAAAAATATGGAAATTTGTTTAGTATGTTATGTTAGGTTTTTGGTTAAGTTCAAACGACCATAACTCCTATATCAAGATTAGTTAGGTGTGGTTCCAAATATAGTAGGAAAGATTTTGGAATAATCTTTCCAATGCCACTGAGTTTGCGCAATTCCCAGTTTCTATGAGTGAGTTATGACCATTTGAAGTTGGATTGTTCAAATAAGGAAAGTTTAAAACCGTATTTTGGAAGGGTATTTTAGTCTTTTCGTTACCTAATTATTTTAATCCATTTTTAGGATTTTAATTTCGGTCAAATCAGATTATAGTCAGTTTAGAAAAGCGTAAGTTCACGCTAGGACTTGGAGAAAAGGGAAAAGAGGAGAAAGGAGAAGAAAAATCAAAAATCGACAATAACGTTCGTGTTTGGTTGTAGATTTCGCAGAGGATTCAATACTACGATGTATATGAGATCACATAGTGTTGGGTTAGATCACTCACGTGCCAAACTTGTTTAATTCAGCGTGATTTTCATCCTGAAAGATTGAGAATTTAATGTTATTACGTTGTGTTCTTTAATTGTTTTCTTTATTGAACTTATATGGTATTTATGGGTTTTTCTTGATATGTTTTAGCAATCTTAAGAGTTGTTTTGAGTTAGATTCTAGTGTACATGTTTTGGGTATCTGAATCTAAGAAGATATATGAGAAAGGAATTGGATTTAATCGAATTAAGGTCTGAAATCGAGAAGAAAAATTCGTCAGATTCATCTGGGGAGGGTCTGGAGCGGCGGACCCCATATGTGCCAGGGAGGCTGGGACGGCACACCTGGTATGCGCTAGAAATGAGCCCCAGTAACATAGGGGCTGGTGTAGCGAGCCAGGGACACGCTCGGTTCATTTGCCCTCACCTGTTTTTCAACATATAGCCCGTTTAAGTGCTTCTCAAGTGTACTAACACTTCTTATTGATTCTAACTACTCTAAACCCTAAACCCTAAAAATAGCCAATCACATAAGAACCAGAAACAACAATGAGTTAATAGCTAGAATACACACAAGAAACATATAGTAGAATTAGAAGCTTTCTCATATATAATCCCACAAGGTAGTGTGTACACAGAGCTTATCCTTAGATTATGATAGTAGAGAGGTTGTTTTGAAGCATCTCACAAATCGAAATAACTAGGAAGAAGTTACGAATTGGAAATAGCCATATTTTTGGAAAGAATATAAAAAATTATGGAAATTTGTTTAGTATGTTACGTTAGGTTTTTGGTTAGGTTCAAACGACCATAACTCCTAGATCAAGATGAGTTAGGTGTGGTTCCATATATCGTAGGAAAGATTTTGGAATAATCGTTCCAACGCCGCTGAATTTGCGCAATTACTACTTTGATGAGTGAGTCATAACCATTTGAAGTTGGGCTGTTCAAATATGGAAAGTCTAAAACGGGATTTTGGAAGGGTATTTTAGTCTTTTCCTTACCTAATTATTTTAATCCATTTTTAGGAGTTTAATTGGGGTCAAATCAGATTATAGTCAGTTTAGAAAAGCTTAAGTTCACGCTAGGACATGGAGAAAAGTGAAAAGAGGAGAAAGGATAAGAAAAATCAAGAATCGACAAGAACTTATGAGTTTGGTTGTGGATTTCGCCGAGGATTCAATACTACTATGTATGTGAGATCACATAGTGTTGGGTTAGATCACCCACGCGCCAAACTTGTTTAATTCTGCGTGATTTTCATCCTAAAAGATTGAGAATTTAATGTTCTTGAGTTGTGTTCATTAATTTTTTTCATTCTTGAACTTATATGGGATTGATTTGTTTTTCTTGATATGTTTTAGCAATGTTTAGAGTGTTTTTGAGTTAGATTATAGTGTACATGTTTTGGGTATCTGAAATTAAGAAGATATATGAGAAAAGGAATTGGATTTAATCGAATTAAGGTCTGAAATCGAGAAGAAAAATTCGTCAGATTCATCTGCGGAGGTTCTGGAGCGACGGACCCCATCTGCGCCTGGGAGGCTTGGACGGCACGCCTACCGTGCGCTAGAAGTGAGACCCAGTAACATAGGGGATGGCGTGGCGAGCCAGGGACATGCCCGGGTCATTTGCCGCCACCTGTTTTTCGACATTTAGCCCGTTTTAGTGCTTCTCAAGTGTACTAACACTTCCTATTGATTCTAACTACTCTAAACCCTAAACCGTAAACCCTAGAACATCGAAAAGTCAATAAGCTCTCGGATAATGCACACGACACAAACTCCGTTTGCGTAAGCTGCAACAAGAAATGATGAGAAGCTTAGATAAAAGCCACTAAAAATATATCAAAACAAAAGAAATATTCTAAGTTGATCTGTACTTTGACATAGAGATACATGATCAATCGATCCAAGGAGTTAAAGCAAAACCACGGTGTGCATTAATGATTGCACAACCGCATTCAAAAAGCATGTGTTATCTAAGTTACGCTTGCCAATGCCCTAAAAATAGCCAATCACATAAGCACCAGAAACAATAATGAGTTAATAGCTAGAATACACACAAGAAACATATAGTAGAATTAGAAGCTTTCTCATATATAATCCCACAAGGTAGTGTGTACGCAGAGCTTATCCTTAGATTATGATAGTAAAGAGGTTGTTTGGAAACAACTCACAAATCGAAATAACTAGGAAGAAGTTAAGAATTGGAAATAGCCATTTTTTTGGAAAGAATATAAAAAAATATGGAAATTTGTTTAGTATGTTACGTTAGGTTTTGGTTAGGTTCTAACGACCATAACTCCTAGATCAAGATGAGTTAGGTGTGGTTCCATATATCGTAGGAAAGATTTTGGAATAATCTTTCCAACGCCGTTGAATTTACGCAATTCCGAGTTTGTATGAGTGAGTCATGACCATTTGAAGTTGGGCTGTTCAAATAAGGAAAGTCTAAAACGGGATTTTGGAAGGGTATTTTAGTCTTTTCCTTACCTAATTATTTTGGTCCATTTTTAGGGGTTTAATTGGGGTCAAATCAGATTGTAGTCAGTTTAGAAAAGCATAAGTTCACGCTAGGACTTGGAGAAAAGAGAAAAGAGGTGAAAGGTCAAGAAAAATCAAGAATCGACAAGAACGTTCGTGTTTGGTTGTGGAATTCGCCGAGGATTCAATACTACAATGTATGTGAAATCACATACTGTTGGGTTAGATCACCCACGTGCCAAACTTATTTAAGTTAGCGTGATTTTCATCCTAAAAGATTGAGAATTTAATGTTCTTGAATTGTGTTCTTTAATTGTTTTCATTCTTGAATTTATATGGGATTGATGGGTTTTTCTTGATATGTTTTAGCACTGTTGAGAGTTGTTTTCAGTTAGATTCTAGTGTACATGTTTTGGGTGTCTGAATCTAAGAAGATATATGAGGAAAGAAATTGGATTTAATCGAATTAAGGTCTGAAATCGAGAAGAAAAATTCGTCAGATTCATCTGGGAAGGGTCTGGAGCGGCGCACCCCATCTGTTCCAGGGAGGCTGGGACGGCACGCCTGCTGTGCGCTAGAAATGAGCCCTAGTAACATAGGGGCTGGTGTAGCGCGCCAGGGACACGCATGGGTCATTTGCTCCCACCCGTTATTCGACATTTATCCCGTTTAAGTGCTTCTCAAATGTACTAACACTTCCTATTGATTCTAACTACTCTTAACTCTAAACCCTAAACCCTAAAACATCTTCTTTCCAATGGTGCTGAGTTTGCGTAATTCCGAGTTTGTATGAGTGAGTCATGACCATTTGAAGTTGGGCTGTTCAAATAAGGAAAGTCTAAAACGGGATTTTGGAAGGGTATTTTAGTCTTTTCCTTACCTAATTATTGTAATCCATTTTAAGGAGTTTAATTCGGGTCAAATTAGATTATAGTCAGTTTAGAAAAGCTTAAGTTCACGCTAGGACTTGGAGAACAGAAAAAAGAGGAGAAAGGAGAAGAAAAATCAAGAATCGACAGGAACGTTCGTGTTTGGTTGTTTATTTCGCCGAGGATTCAATACTACGATGTATGTGAGATCACAAAGTGTTGGGTTAGATCACCCACGCGCAAAACTTGCTTAATTCTGCAATAGCTAGAATACACACAAGAAACATATAGTAGAATTAAAAGATTTCTCATATATAATCCCATAAGGTAGTGTGTACGCAGAGCTTATCCTTAGATTATGATAGTAGAGAGTTTGTTTTGAAACATCTCACAAATTGAAATAACTAGGAAGAAGTTAAGAATTGGAAATTAGACCATTTTTTTTTGGGAAAAGAATATAAAAAATATGGAAATTTGTTAAGTATGTTACGTTAGGATTTTGGTTAAGTTCAAACGACCATAACTCCTAGATGAAGATGAGTTAGGTGAGGTTCCAAATAACGTAGGAAAGATTTTGGAAGATTCTTTCAGATTCATCTGGGGAGGGTCTGGAGCGGCGCACCCCACTTGCGCCAGGGAGGTTGGGACGGCACGTCTGCTGTGCGCTAGAAATGAGCCCTAGTAACATAGGGGTAGGTGTAGCGCGCCAGGGACACGCGCGGGTCATTTGACCCAACCCATTTTTCGACATGTAGCCTATTTAAGTGCTTCTCAAGTGTACTAACACTTCCTATTGATTCTAACTACTCTAAACCCATTATAGTCAGTTTGGAAAAGCTTAAGTTCACGCTAGGACTTAGATAAAAGAGAAAAGAGGAGAAAGGAGAAGAAAAATCAAGAATCGACAAGAACATTCGTGTTTGGTTGTGGATTTCGCCGAGTATTCAATACTACGATGTACGTGAGATTACATAGTGTTGGGTTAGATCACCCACGCGGCAAATTTGTGTAATTCAGCGTGATTTTCATCCTAAAATATTGAGAATTTAATGTACTTGAGCCAAGAAATGATGATAAGCTTAGATAAAAGCCACTAAAAGTATATCAAAACAAAAGAAATATTCTAAGTTGATCCGTACTTTGACAAAGAGATACATGATCAATCGATGCAAGGAGGTAAAGCAAAGCCACGGTGTGCATTAATGATTGCACAACCGCATTCAAAGAGCATGTCTTATCTAAGTTACGCATAAGAAAAGGAATTGGATTTAATCGAATTAAGGTCTGAAATCGAGAAGAAAAATTCGTCAGATTCATCTAGGGAGGGTCTGGAGCGGCGCACCCCATCTGAGCCAGGGAGGCTGGTACGGCACGCCTGCTGTGCGCTAGAAATGAGCCCCAGTAACATAGGGCCTGGTTTAGCGCGCCAGGGTCACGCCCGGTTCATTTGCCGCCACCACAAGGTAGTGTGTACGCAGAGCTTATCCTTAGATTATGATAGTAGAGAGGTTGTTTTGAAACATATCACAAATTGAAATAACTAGGAAGAAGTTAGGAATTGGAAATAGCCATCTTTTTTGAAAGAATATAAAAAAATATGGAAATTTGTATAGTATGTTACGTGAGGTTTTTGGTTTAACTTCAAATGACCATAACTCCTAGATCAAGATTAGTTAGGTGTGGTTCCAAATATCGTAGGAAAGATTTTGGAATAATCTTTCCAATGCCGCTCAGTTTGCGCAATTTCGAGTTTGTATGACTGAATCATGACCATTTGATGCAAGGAGTTAAAGCAAAACCACGGTGTGCATTAATGATTGCACAACCGCATTCAAAAAGCATGTGTTATCTAAGTTACACATGCCTGTCTAAAACTGGATTTTGGACGGGTATTTTAGTCTTTCCCTTACCTCAGTATTTTGATCCATTTTTAGGAGTTTAATTGGGGTCAAATCAGATTATAATCAGTTTAGAAAAGCTTAAGTTCACGCTAGGACTTGGAGAACAGAAAAAAGAGGAGAAAGGAGAAGAAAAATCAAGAATCGACAAGAACGTTCGTGTTTGGTTGTGGATTTCGCCGAGGATTCAATAGTACGATGTATGTGAGATCATATCGTTTTGGGTTAGATCACCCACGCGCCAAACTTGTTTAATTCAACGTGATTTTCATCCTAAAAGGTTGAGAATTTAATTTTCTTGAGTTGTGTTCTTTAATTGTTTTCATTTTTGAACTTATATGCGATTGATGTGTCTTTCTTGATATGTTTTAGCAATGTTAATAGTTTTTTTGAGTTAGATTCTAGTGTACATGAATCTAAAAAAAGATATATGAGAAAAGGATTTGGATTTAATCGAATTAAGGTCTGAAATCAAGGAGAAAAATTCGTGAGATTCATCTGGGTAGGGTTTGGAGCAGCACATCCCATTTGCGAGCGTGATTTTCATCCTAAAAGATTGAGAATTTAATGTTCTTGAGTTGTGTTCTTTAATTGTTTTCATTCTTGAACTTATATGGGATTGATGGGTTTTTCTTGATATGTTTTAGCAATGTTAAGAGTTGTTATGAGTTAGATTCTAGTGTACATGTTTTGGGTATCTGAATCTTAGAAGATATATGAGAAAAGAAATTGGATTTACTCGAATTAAGGTCTGAAATCGAGAAGAAAAATTCGTCAGATTCATCTGGGGAGGGTCTGGAGCGGCGCACCCAATCTCACAAAATCCTTTCACGTAAGCTGCAACAAGAAATGATGATAAGCTTAGATAAAAACCACTAAAAATATATCAAAATGTAGAAATGAGCCCCAGTAACATAGGGGCTGGTGTAGCGCGCTAGGGACACGCACGGGTCATTTGCTCCCACCCGTTTTTCGACATTTATCCCGTTTAACTACTTCTCAAATGTACAAACACTTCCTATTGATTCTAATTACTCTAAACCCTAAAACATCGAAAAGTAAATAAGCTCTCGAATAATGCACACACAAGGAGTTAAAGAAAAACCACGGTGTGCATTAATGATCGCACAACCGCATTCAAAAAGCTTGTGTTATCTACGCTACGCTTGTTAATGCCCTAAAAAGAGCCAATCACATAAGCACCAGAAACAACAAGAAATGATGATAAGCTTAGATAAAAGGCACTAAAAATATATCAAAACATAAGAAATGTTCTAAGTTGATCTGTACTTTGACTTAGATATACATGATCAATCGATGCAAAGAGTTGAAGCAAAACCACGGTGTGCATTAATGATTGCACAACCGCATTCAAAAAGCATGTGTTATCTAAGTTACGCATGCCAATGCCCTAAAAAGAGCCAATCACATAAGCACCAGAAACAACAATTAGTTAATAACTAGAATACACACAAGAAACATATAGTAGAATTAGAAGCTTTCTCATATATAATCCCACAAGGTAGTGTGTACGCAGAGCTGATCCTTAGATTATGATAGTAGAGAAGTTGTTTCGAAATCGGTGTGCATTAATGATTGCACAACCGCATTCAAAAAGAATGTGTTATCTAAAGTACGCATGCCAATGCCCTAAAAAGAGCCAAAAAAATATGGAAATTTGTTAAGTATGTTACGTTAGGTTTTTAGTTAAGTTCAAACGACCATAACTCCTAGATCAGGATGAGTTAGGTGTGGTTCCAAATATCGTAGGTAAGATTTTGGAATAATCTTTCCAACGCTGCTGAGTTTGCGCAATTCCGAGTTTGTATAAGTGAGTCATGATCATTTGAAATTGGGATGTTCAAATAAGGAAGGTCTAAAACCGGATTTTGGAAGGGTATTTTAGTCTTTTCCTTACCTAATTATTTTAATCCATTTTTAGGAGTTTAATTGGGGTCAAATCAGATTATAGTCAGTTAAGAAAAGCTTAAGTTCAGGCTAGGACTTGGAGAAAAGAGAAAAGAGGAGAAAGGATAAGAAAAATCAAGAATCATGGAATAATCTTTCCAACGCCGCTGAGTTTGCGCAATTACAAGTTTGATGAGTGAGTCATGACCAATTGAAGTTGGGCTGTTCAAATAAGGAAAGTCTAAAATGGGATTTTGGAAGGGTATTTTAGTCTTTTCCTTACCTAATTATTTTAGTCCATTTTTAGGTTTTTAATTGGGATCAAATCATTGTTCTTGAGTTGTGTTCTTTAATTGTTTTCATTCTTGAACTTATATGGGATTCATGGGTTTTTCTGGATGTGTTTTAGGAATGTTAAGAGTTGTTTTGAGTTAGATTCTAGTGTACATGTTTTGGGTTTCTGAATCTAACAGGATATATGAGAAAGGGAATTGGATTTAATCGAATTAAGGTATGAAATCGAGAAGAAAAATTCGTCAGATTCATCTGGGAGGGTCTGGAGCGGCGTACCCCATCTGCGCCAAGGAGGCTAGGAAGGCACGCCTGTTGTGCGCTAGAAATGATCCCCAGTAACATAGGGGCTGGTATAGCGCGCCAGGGACACGCCCGGGTCATTTTATCCCCACCCGTTTTCGACATTTAACCCGTTTAAGTACTTCTCAAGTGTACTAACACTTCCTATATATTGATTCTAACTACTCTAAACCCTAAATCCTAAAACATTGAAAAGTCAGTATGGGATTGATGTGTTTTTCTTGATATGTTTTAGCTACGTTTAGAGTGTTTTAAAGTTAGATTCTACTGTACATGTTTTGGGTATCTGAATTTAAGAAGATATATGAGAAAAGGAATTGGATTTAATCGAATTAAGGTCTGAAATCGAGAAGAAAAATTCGTCAGATTCATCTTGGGAGGGTCTGGAGCGGCGCACCCCATCTGCGCCAGGGAGGCTTGGACGGCACGCCTGCCGTGCGCTTAGCTCTCGGATAATGCACACGACACAAAATCCGTTTGCTTAAGCTGCAACAAGAAATGATGATAAGCTTAGATATGGCTGGTGTGGCGAGCCAGGGACACGCCCGGGTCATTTGCCGCCACCTGTTTTTCGACATTTAGCCCGTTTAAGTGCTTCTCAAGTGTAATAACACTTCCTATTGATTCTAACTACTCTAAATCCTAAACCCTAAACCCTAGAACATCGAAAAGTCAATAAGCTCTCGGATAATGCACACAACACAAAATCCGTTTGCGTAAGCTGCAATAAGAAATGATAAGAAGCTTAGATAAAAGGCACTAAAAATATATCAAAACAAAAGAAATATTCTAAGTTGATATGTACTTTGACATAGAGATACATGATCAATCGATGCAAGGAGTTAAAGCAAAACCACGGTGTGCATTAATGATTGCACAACCGCATTCAAAAAGCATGTGTTATCTAAGTTACGCATGCCAATGCCCTAAAAAGAGCCAATCACATAAGCACCAGAAACAACAATGAGTTAATAGCTAGAATACACATAAGAAACATATAGTAGAATTAGAAGCATTCTCATATATAATCCCACAAGGTAGTGTGTACGCAGAGCTTATGCTTAGATTATGATAGTAGAGGGGTTGTTTTGAAACATCTTACAAATCGAAATAACTACGAAGAAGTTAGGGATTGGAAATAGCCATTTTTTTGGAAAGAATATAAAAAAATATGGAAATTTGGTAAGTATGTTATGTTAGGTTTTTGGTTAAGTTCAAATGACCATCACTCCTAGATCAAGATGAATTAGGTGGGGTTCCAAATATCGTAGGAAAGATTTTGGAATAATCTTTCCAACTCCGCTGAGGTTGCGCAATTCCGAGTTTGTAGAAGAAAGGCATGACCATTGGAAGTTGGGCTGTTCAAATAAGGAGAGTCTAAAACAGGATTTTGGAAGGGTATTTTAGTCTTTTCCTTACCTAATTATTTTGATCCATTTTTAGGAGTTTAATTGGGGTCAAATCAGATTATAGTCAGTTTATAAAATCTTAGGGTCACGCTAGGACTTGGAGAAAGGAGAAAAAGAGGAGAAAGGAGAAGAGAAATAAAGAATCGACAAGAACGTTCGTGTTTGGTTGTTGATTTCGCCAAGGATTCAATAGTACGATGTATGTGAGATCACATAGCGTTGGGTTAGATTAAAAGCTTAAGTTCACGCTAGGACTTGGAGAAAAGAAGACAAAGGAGAAGAAAAATCAAGAATCGACAGGAACGTTCGTGTTTGGTTGTTTATTTCGCCGACGATTCAACACTACGATGTATGTGAGATCACATAGTGTTGGGTTAGATCACCCACGCGCAAAACTTGTTTAATTCTGCGTGATTTTCATCCTAAAAGATTGAGAATTTAATGTTCTTGAGTTGTGTTCTTTAATTGTTTTCATTCTTGAACTTATATGGATCAAAGGAATTGGATTTAATCGAATTAAGGTCTGAAATCCAGAAGAAAAATTCGTGAGATTCATCTGGGGAGGGTCTAGAGCAGCGCACCCCATCTGCGCCAGGGAGGTTGGGACGGCACGTCTGCTGTGCGCTAGAAATTAATCGAACTAAGGTCTGAAATCGACAAGAAATATTCGTCAGATTCATCTGGGGAGGGTCTGGAGCGGCGCACCCCATCTTCGCCAGGGAGGCTGGGACGGCACGCCTGCTGTGCGCTAGAAATGAGCCCCAGTAACATAGGGGTAGGTGTAGCGCGCCAGGGACACGCCCGGGTCATTTGCCCCCACCCGTTTTTCGACATGTAGCCTATTTAGGTGTATCTCAAGAGTACTAACACTTCCTATTGATTCTAACTACTCTAAACCCTAAACTCTAAACCCGAAATCATCAAAAAGTCAATAAGCTCTCGGATAATGCACACGACACAAAATCCGTTTGCGTAAGCTGCAACAAGAAATGATGATAAGCTTAGATAAAAGCCACTTAAAATATATCAAAATAAAAGAAATATTCTAAGTTGATCTGTACTTTGACATAGAGATACATGATGAATCGATGCAAGGAGTTAAAGCAAACCCACGGTATGCATTAATGATTGCACAACCGCATTCAAAAAGCATGTGTTATCTAAGCTACGCTTGTCAATGCCCTAAAAAGAGCCAATTATATAAGCACCAGAAACAATAATGAGTTAATAGCTAGAATACACACAAGAAACAAATACTAGAATTATAATCCGTACTTTGACAAAGAGATACATGATCAATCGATGCAAGGAGGTAAAGCAAAGCCACGGTGTGCATTAATGATTGCACAACCGCATTTAAAGAGCATTTCTTATCTAAGTTACGCATGCCAATGCCCTAAAAAGAGCCAATCACATAAGCACCAGAAACAATAATGAGTTAATAGCTAGAATACACACAAGAAACATATAGTAGAATTAGAAGCTTTCTCATATATAATCCCACAAGGTAGTGTGTACGCAGAGCTTATCCTTAGATTATGATAGTAGAGAGGTTGTTTTGAAACATCTCACAAATAGAAATAACTAGGAAGAAGTTAAAAAATTGGAAATAGCCATTTTTTTGTAAAGCAGAAGCTTTCTCATATATAATCCCACAAGGTAGTGTGTATGCAGAGCTTATGCTTAGATTATGATGGTAGAGAGGTTGTTTTGAAACATATCACAAATCGAAATAACTAGGAAGAAGTTAGGAATTGGAAATAGCCATCTTTTTTGAAAGAATATAAAAAAATATGGAAATTTGTTTAGTATGTTACGTTAGGTTTTTGGTTAAGTTCAAACGACCATAACTCCTAGATAAAGATGAGTTAGGTGTGATTCCAAATATCGTAGGAAAGATTTTGGAATAATCTTTCCAATGCCGCTGAGTTTGCGCAATTTCGAGTTTGTATGAGCCTCAATATTTTGATCCATTTTTAGGAGTTTAATTGGAATCAAATGAGATTATAGTCAGTTTAGAAAATCTTAAGTTCACGCTAGGACTTGGAGAAAAGAGAAAAGAGGAGAAGGGAGAGGAAAAATCAAGAATCGACAAGAACGTATGAGTTTGGTTGTGGATTTCGCCGAGGATTCAATACTACGATGTATGTGAGATCACATAGTGTTGGGTTAGATTCACCCACGCGCCAAACTTGTTTAATTCTGCGTGATTTTCATCATAAAAAGATTGAGAATTTAATGTTCTTGAGTTGTGTTCTTTAATTGTTTTCATTCTTGAACTTCTATGGGATTGATGTGTTTTTCTTGATATGTTTTAGCAATGATTAGAGTGTTTTTGAGTTAGATTCTAGTGTACATGAATCTAAAAAGATATATGAGCAAAGGATTTGTATTTAATCGAATTAAGGTCTGAAATCGAGGAGAAAAATTCGTGAGATTCATCTGGGGAGGGTTTGGAGCAGCACATCCCATTTGCTATTAAGGTCTGAAATCGAGAAGAAAAATTTGTCAGATTAATCTGGGGAGGGTCTGGAGCGGCGCACCCCATCTACGCCAGGGTGGCTTGGACGGCACGCCTGCCGTGAGCTAGAAATGAGACCCAGTAACATAGGGGCTGGTGTGGCGAGCCAGGGACACGCCCGGGTCATTTAACGCCACCTGTTTTTCGACATTTAGCCCGTTTAAGTGCTTCTCAAGTGTACTAACACTTCCTATTGACTCTAACTACTCTAAATCCTAAACCCTAAACCCTAAAACATCGAAAACATTGATTCTAACTACTCTAAACCCTAAACCCTAAACCCCGAAATATCGAAAAGTCAATAAGCTCTAGGATAATGCAGATAATGCACACGACACAAAATCCGTTTGCGTAAGCTGCTACAAGAAATGATAAGAAACTTAGATAAAAGCCACTAAAAATATATCAATTAAGCTGCAACAAGAAATGATGATAAGCTTAGATAAAATCCACTAAAAATATATCAAAATAAAAGAAATATTCTAAGTTGATCTGTACTTTGACATAGAGATACATGATGAATCGATGCAAGGAGTTAAAGCAAAACCACGGTGTAAATTAATTATTGCACAACCGCATTCAAAAAGCATGTATTATCTAAGCTACGCTTGTCAATGCCCTAAAAATAGCCAATCACATAAGCACCAGAAACAATAATGAGTTAATAGCTAGAATACACACAAGAAACATATAGTAGAATTAGAAGATTTCTCATATATAATCCCACAAGGTAGTGTGTACGCAGAGCTTATCCTTAGATTATGATAGTAGAGAGGTTGTTTTGAAACATCTCACAAATCGAAATAACTAGGAAGAAGTTAAGAATTGGAAATAGCCATTTTTTTGAAAAGAATATAAAAAAACATGGAAATTTGTTAAGTAAGTTAATTGGAAAGAATATAAAAAAATATGGAAATTTGTTAAGTATGCTACGTTAGGTTTTTGGCTAAGTTCAAACGACCATAACTCCTAGATCAAGATGAGTTAGGTGAGGTTCCAAATATCGTAGGAAAGATTTTGGAATAATCTTTCCAATGCCGCTGAGTTTGAGCAATTCCGAGTTTGTATGAGTGAGTCATGACCATTTGAAGTTGGGCTGTTCAAATAAGGAAAGTCTAAAACCGGATTTTGGAAGGGTATTTTAGTCTTTCCCTTACCTCAATATTTTAATCCATTTTTAGAAGTTTAATTGGAGTCAAATCAGATTATAGTCAGTTTTTAAAACGGGATTTTGGAAGGGTATTTTAGTCTTTTCCTAACCTAATTATTTTAATCCATTATTAGGAGTTTAATTGGGGCCAAATCAGATTATAGTCAGTTTAGAAAAGCTTAAGTTCACGCTAGGACTTGGAAAGAAGAGAAAAGAGGAGAAAGGAGAAGAAAATCAAGAATCGACAAGAACGTTCGTGTTTGGTTGTGGATTTCGCCGAGGATTCAATACTACGATGTATGTGAGATCACATAGTGTTGGGTTAGATCACCCACGCGCCAAACTTGTTTCATTCAGCGTGATTTTCATCCTAAAAGATTGAGAAGTTAATGTTCTTGAGTTGTGTTCTTTAAATGTTTTCATTCTTAATGTGAGATCACATAGTGTTGGGTTAGATCACCCACACGCCAATCTTGTTTCATTCAACGTGATTTTCATCCTAAAAGATTGAGAATTTAATGTTCTTGAGTTGTGTTCTTTAATTGTTTTCATTCTTGACCTTATATGTGATTGATGGGTTTTTCTTGATAAGTTTTAGCATTGTTGTTATATGGGATTGATGTGTTTTTCTTGATATGTTTTAGTAATATTTAGAGTGTTTTTGAGTTAGATTCTAGTGTACATGTTTTGGGTATCTGAATTTAAGAAGATATATGAGAAAAGGAATTGGATTTAATCGAATTAAGGTCTGAAATCGAGAAGAAAATTCGTCAGATTCATCTGGGGAAGGTCTGGAGCGGCGCAACCCATCTGCGCCAGGGACTTTCATTCTTGACCTTATATGTGATTGATGGGTTTTTCTTGATAAGTTTTAGCATTGTTGAGAGTTGTTTTGAGTTAGATTCTAGTGTACATGTTTTGGTTATTTGAATATAAGAAGATATGTGAGAAAAGGAATTGGATTTAATCGAATTAAGGTCTGAAATCGAGAAGAAAAATTCGTCAGATTTATCTGGGGAGGGTCTGGAGCGGCGCATCTTATCTGCGCCAGGGAGGCTGGGACGGCACGCCTGCTATGCGCTGGAAATGAGCCCAAGTAACATAGGGGCGGGTGTAGCGCGCCAGGGACACGCCCGGGTCATTTACCCCACCCATTTTTTGACATTTAGCCCGTTTCAGTTCTTCTCAAGTGTACTAACACTTCCTATTGACTCTAACTACTCTAAATCCTAAACCCTAAACCCTAAAACATCGAAAAGTCAATAATCTCTCGGATAATGCACACGACACAAAATCCTTT
>NW_006238981.1:2230488-2232151 GCF_000226075.1 Solanum tuberosum | reverse complement strand
CTAGAAATGAGACCCAGTAACATAGGGGCTGGTGTGGCGTGCGAGGGACACGCCTGGGTCATTTTGTCCCCACCCGTTTTTCGACATTTAGCCCGTTTGAGTGTTTCTCAAGTGTACTAACACTTCCTATATATTGATTCTAACTACTCTAAACCCTAAACCCTAAAACATTGAAAAGTCAATAAGCTCTCGGATAATGCACACGACACAAAATCCGTTCACGTAAGCTGCAATAAGAAATGATGATAAGCTTAGATAAAAGGCACTAAAAATATATCAAAACATAAGAAATGTACTAAGTTTCTCTGTACTTTGACATAGACATACATGATCAATCGATGCAAGGAGTTAAAGCAAAACCACGGTGTTCATTAATGATTGCACAACCGCATTCAAAAAGCATGTGTTATCTAAGTTACGCATGCCTATGCCCTAAAAAGAGCCAATCACATAAGAACCAGAAACAACAATGAGTTAATAACTAGAATACACACAAGAAACATATAGTAGAATTAAAAGCTTTCTCATATATAATCCCACAAGGTAGTGTGTACGCAGAGCTTATCCTTAGATTATGATAGTAGAGAGGTTGATCTGAAACATCTCACAAATCGAAATAACTAGGAAGAAGTTAAGAATTGGAAATTGCCATTTTTTTGGAAAGAATATAAGAAAATATGGAAATATGTTTAGTATATTTCGTTAGGTTTTTGGTTAAGTTAAAACAACCATAACTCCTAGATCAAGATGAGTTAGGTATGGTTCCAAACATCGTAAGAAATATTTTGGAATAATCTTTCCAACGCCTCTGAGTTTACGCAATTCCGAGTTTGTATGAGTGAGTTATGACCATTTGAAGTTCGGCAGTTCAAATAAGGAAACTCTAAAACCGGATTTTGGAAGGGTATTTTAGTCTTTTCCTTACCTAATAATTTTGATCCAATTTTAGGAGTTTAATTGGGGTCAAATCAGATTATAGTCAGTTTAGAAAAGCTTAAGTTCACGCTAGGACTTGGAGAAAAGAGAAAAGAGGAGAAAGGAGAAGAAAAATCAAGAATCGACAAGAACGTTCGTGTTTGGTTGTGGATTTTGCCGAGGATTCAATACTACGATGTATGTGAGATCACATAGTGTTGGGTTAGATCACCCACGCGCCAAACTTGTTTAATTCAGCATGATTTTCATCCTAAAAGATTAAGAATTTAATGTTCTTGAATTGTTTTCATTCTTGAACTTATATGGGATTGATGTGTTTTTCTTAATATGTTTTAGCAATGTTTAGAATTGTTCTGAGTTAGATTCTAGTGTGCATGTTTTGGGTATCTGAATCTAAGAAGATATATGAGAAAAGGAATTGGATTTAATCGAATTAAGGTCTGAAATCGAGAAGAAAAATTCGTCATATTCATCTGGGGAGGGTCTGGAGCGGCGCACCCCATCTGCGCCAGGGAGGCTTGGACGGCACGCCTGCCGTGCCCTAGAAATGAGACCCAGTAACATAGGGGCTGGTGTGGAGCGCCAGGGCCACGCCCGGGTCATTTGCCCCCACCCGTTTTTCGACATTTAGCCCGTTTAAGTGCTTCTCAAGTGTACTCACACTTCCTATTGATTCTAACTACTCTAAACCCTAAACGCTAAACCCTAGAACATCGAAAACGCTCTC
>NW_006238981.1:2229233-2230094 GCF_000226075.1 Solanum tuberosum | reverse complement strand
AAGTTCACGCTAGGACTTGGAGAAAAGAAGACAAAGGAGAAGAAAAATCAAGAATCGACAAGAACGTCGAGTTTGGTTGTGAATTTCACTGAGGATTTAATACTACGAGGTATGTAAGATCACATAGTATTGGGTTAGATCACCCACGCGCCAAACTTGTTTAATTCTGCGTGATTTTCATCCTAAAAGATTGAGAATTTAATGTTCTTGAGTTGTGTTCTTTAATTGTTTTCATTCTTGAACTTATATGGTATTGATGGGTTTTTCTTGATGTGTTTTAGCAATGTTAAGAGTTGTTCTGAGTTAGATTCTAGTGTAAATGTTTTGGGTATTTGAATCTAAGAAGATATATGAGAAAAGGAATTGGATTTAATCGAATTAAGGTCTGAAATCGAGAAGAAAAATTCGTCAGATTCATCTGGGGAGGGTTTGGAGCGGCGCTCCCCATCTGCGCTAGGTAGGCTGGGATGGCACCCCTGTTGTGCGCTAGGAATGAGCCCCAGTAACATAGGGCCAGGTGTGGCGCGCCAGGTACACGCCCGGGTCATTTGCGCCCACCCGTTTTTTGACATTTAGCCCGTTTAAGTGCTTCTCAAGTGTACTAACACTTCCTATTGACTCTAACTACTCTAAATCCTAAACCCTAAACCCTAAAACATCGAAAAGTCAATAAGCTCTCAGATAATGCACACGACACAAATTGGATTTAATCGAATTAAGGTCTGAAATCGAGAAGAAAAATTCGTCAGATTCATCTAGGGAGGGTCTGGAGCGGCGCACCCCATCTACACCAGGGAGGCTGGGACGGCACGCTTGCTGTGCGCTAGAAATGAGCCCCAGTAACATAGGGGTAGGTGTAGC
>NW_006238981.1:2226682-2227272 GCF_000226075.1 Solanum tuberosum | reverse complement strand
ACAAACGTTTTAACTTTGTTTTAAGACTTAAAGTTCCAGTTGAGTAAAGAGTAAGAGTAAAGTTCATTTCTTCAAATATTATACAGGAATTAAGTATTTCCAATAGTTAAAAGGTTTTCACATTTTAAAAAGAAAGGGAAACACCGATTTCCTCGGGTCATTTGCCCCCACCCGTTTTTCGACATGTAGCCCGTTTAACTCCTTATCAAGTGTACTAATACTTCCTATTGATTCTAAATACTCTAAACCCTAAACCCTAAAACATCGAAAAGTCTATACGCTCTCGGATAATGCACACGACACAAAATCTGTTCGCGTAAGCTGCAACAAGAAATGATGATAAGCTTAGAGAAAAGCCACTGAATATATATCAAAACAAAAAAAATATTCTAAGTTGATCTGTACTTTGACATAGAGATACATGATCAATAGAAGCAAGGAGTTAAAGCAAAACCACGGTGTGCATTAATTATTGTACTACCGCATTCAAAAATCATGTGTTATCTAAGTTACACATGCCAATGCCCTAAAAAGAGCCAATCACATAAGCACCAGAAACAACAAAGAGTTAATAGCTAGAATACACTCAA
>NW_006238981.1:2222098-2224924 GCF_000226075.1 Solanum tuberosum | reverse complement strand
AGAGCTTTTAAGCTAAGTTTTGAGTAATTATCTCAAACTAAAGAACGAAGTTTTGTTTTAAAAACTTATGAGCTAAGTATATTTTTGGGAGTAGTATTTAGCACTGATTTGGGGATGCGAGTTCATATTAACTCAATTCTCCATAAACCAAGTAGCCATCATGGCTAGTAAAGGGTAATACTTTTTAGATGATTCCTTAAGTGCTTTTTAGAATAGACTAGTGGATCCACTTAGTTAAGGCGTTCTATATGACGGCAAAGTATACGACAGTTCTGGCAGCGTGGTCAAGATGGTGTATCACCACTAGTTATCTAAGTTACACATGCCAATGCCCTAAAAAGAGCCAATCACATAAGCACCAGAAACAACAAAGAGTTAATAGCTAGAATACACTCAAGAAATATATAGTTTTATTTAACGAACTAAGTTGCTTTCTACTGTTTTAAAAGTTTTCTATATATTGCATGTGTATTGTTGCTTTACATTGAGTTAAGTTATTCTTTAGTTGAGTAAAGCCCAGGTAAGTGTTCTTTTAGATTCCTTCAAGTTTTTGCTATGTTTTGTTTTTCCCTCGCATACTTGTACATTCAATGTACTGATGTCATTTCGCCTGCATCTTATTATGATGCAAACACAGGTAACTAGGATCATCATCCAGCGCATCATTGATCCAGTCGAGCATTCAGATTCAGTTGGTGAGCCTCCTTGCTTTCCGGAGGTCTCCTTTGTTAGCATTTATTTTTTAGTATTTCATTTGTTAGGATGATCAGGGTCTTGCCCCAACATCCATCTCAGTTGTTCTAGAGGCTTCATAGATAGTTAGATGTTAGTTCTTTAGTCTTTTCATTTTCATTATCTTATGTTGAGACTTGAGTTTGCCTAATTAGCTAGTTGAATGTTTTCTTTATAACATTCAAAGTTTTATATGAGTTATCTTTGATAAGTTAAGTCTTCCGCTGAGTAAGTAAGACAGGCCAAGGGTTCGCTTGGGGCCAGCAATGGTTCTCGAGTGCCAGTCCCGCTCTTGGTGTAGGCTCGGGGCATGACAAACTTGGTATCAGAGCCAGGTTCAAGAGTCCTAGGGAGTCTATGAAGTCGTGTTTGTAGAGTCCTATTTATCGGTGTGAAGCGCGCCACATCTATAATTAGGAGGCAACAATATTTAGGAAAAAATTCTCACTTCTTTCATACTCATTTCATGTGTTAAAGTTTGATCTATAAAAAGTTTCTTTCTAATTGTTACTTGCGCATGTTTTTCAGTTAATCATGCCCCCACAAAGAGCTGTCAGAGGTCGTCCTGCTAGGTGTAATGTTAGGAGCAAGGGGTACCCAATGCACCTTGAAGTGCAACCCTAAGGAGAAGTTACTAATACTGAGTTCAAAGAAGCGATAAGGATGCTAAGTCAAGCTGTGACTAACCAGGTTCGGCAACCAAGAGGGGCTCGACTAGAAGAGGTTGACACTTCAAGGATTCGTGAGTTCTTGAGGATGAACCCTCCAAGTTTCACTGGTTCAAGCACTACTGAGGATCCAGAGAACTTTATTGAGGAACTGAAAAAGGTATTTGATGTTATGCACGTTGCCGATATTGAGCGAGTTGAACTACTTGCATATCAATTGAAGAATGTTGCTATGACTTGGTTTGACCAGTAGAGGAAGGGTAGAGCTGAGGGAGCACCACCTGCGAGTCAGGCATGTTTAGAGGAGGCCTTCTTGGAGCGTATCTTTCCCCGAGAACTTAAAGAGGCTAAGGTACGAGATTTCCTTACCCTTAAGCAAGAGTCCCTAAGTGTTCATGAGTATGGGTTGAAGTTCACCAAACTATCCCGTTACGCTCCGAAGATGGTTTCAGATATAAGGAGTAGAATGAGTCTGTTTGTTTCTGGGTTGTCCCGTCTATCAAGAAAAGAGAGTAGGACAACGATGATTATTGGGGACATGTATATATCGAGGTTAATGGTATATGTGCAGCATGTTGAGGAACAAAAGTTGAGGGATATTGAGGAGTTAATAAATAAGAAGGCTAAGACAGGGAATGAGTACGGGCATCAGAAAAGTAATGTGAACCGTTTGTCCATTCAGCAAAGGCAAAAGGGGCTTGCTCCGTCATCTGCTAGTGCACCTACACCTAGAAACAAAGGTAGGAATAATAGTCAGAATTCCTAGCACTTCATAGCTAGACCTGCACAGTCTCAAGGTAATTTGGCACAAGGAGGTAATTGGGTTCCTGCATGTGTTAAGTATGGTAGAACCTACCTGGTTAAGTGTCGCGATGGCTCCACAGGTTGTTTCAAGTGTGGACAAGAGGATCACTTCATAAAAGAGTACCCTAAGAACTGGCAAGGTAGTGGAAATCAGGGAAATAGGGCCCAATCTTCATCAATTGCTCCACCAGATATGGCTGCACCTAGAGGAGCTACTTCCGATACTGGCGGAGGAGCAAACCTCCTTTATGTGATCACTAGTCTCCATAAGCAAGAGAACTCTCTAGATGTTGTCACTGGTATAATCAAAGTCTTTACTCTTGATGTTTATGCTTTGCTAGACCTACGAGCAAGTTTATCTTTTGTAACTCCTTATGTTGGAAATAGGTTTGATGTTCTTTCTCAGAAACTCTGTGAACAATTTTGTGTTTCTACACCTATTGGGAAGTCTATTCTAGCTGAGCGAGTATATCGTGATTGTGTAATTTCCATCAATCGCAAAAATACCATGGCTGATTTAATTGAGTTAGACATAGTAAACTTAGACGTCATTCTAGGTATGGACCAACTTCATGCCTGTTATGCCTCCATTGATTGTAGAACTCGAGTTGTTAGGTTCCAA
>NW_006238981.1:2199994-2214280 GCF_000226075.1 Solanum tuberosum | reverse complement strand
TAAGACAAGCCAAGGGTTCGCTTGGGGCCAGCAATGGTTCTCGAGTGCCAGTCCCGCTCTTGGTGTAGGCTCGGGGCATGACAAACTTGGTATCAGAGCCAGGTTCAAGAGTCCTAGGGAGTCTATGAAGTCGTGTTTGTAGAGTCCTATTTATCGGTGTGAAGCGCGCCACATCTATAATTAGGAGGCAACAATATTTAGGAAAAAATTCTCACTTCTTTCATACTCATTTCATGTGTTAAAGTTTGATCTCTAAAAAGTTTCTTTCTAATTGTTACTTGCGCATGTTTTTCAGTTAATCATGCCCCCACAAAGAGCTGTCAGAGGTCGTCCTGCTAGGTGTAATGTTAGGAGCAAGGGGTACCCAATGCACCTTGAAGTGCAACCCTAAGGAGAAGTTACTAATACTGAGTTCAAAGAAGCGATAAGGATGCTAAGTCAAGCTGTGACTAACCAGGTTCGGCAACCAAGAGGGGCTCGACTAGAAGAGGTTGACACTTCAAGGATTCGTGAGTTCTTGAGGATGAACCCTCCAAGTTTCACTGGTTCAAGCACTACTGAGGATCCAGAGAACTTTATTGAGGAACTGAAAAAGGTATTTGATGTTATGCACGTTGCCGATATTGAGCGAGTTGAACTACTTGCATATCAATTGAAGAATGTTGCTATGACTTGGTTTGACCAGTAGAGGAAGGGTAGAGCTGAGGGAGCACCACCTGCGAGTCAGGCATGTTTAGAGGAGGCCTTCTTGGAGCGTTTCTTTCCCCGAGAACTTAAAGAGGCTAAGGTACGAGATTTCCTTACCCTTAAGCAAGAGTCCCTAAGTGTTCATGAGTATGGGTTGAAGTTCACCAAACTATCCCGTTACGCTCCGAAGATGGTTTCAGATATAAGGAGTAGAATGAGTCTGTTTGTTTCTGGGTTGTCCCGTCTATCAAGAAAAGAGAGTAGGACAACGATGATTATTGGGGACATGTATATATCGAGGTTAATGGTATATGTGCAGCATGTTGAGGAACAAAAGTTGAGGGATATTGAGGAGTTAATAAATAAGAAGGCTAAGACAGGGAATGAGTACGGGCATCAGAAAAGTAATGTGAACCGTTTGTCCATTCAGCAAAGGCAAAAGGGGCTTGCTCCGTCATCTGCTAGTGCACCTACACCTAGAAACAAAGGTAGGAATAATAGTCAGAATTCCTAGCACTTCATAGCTAGACCTGCACAGTCTCAAGGTAATTTGGCACAAGGAGGTAATTGGGTTCCTGCATGTGTTAAGTATGGTAGAACCTACCTGGTTAAGTGTCGCGATGGCTCCACAGGTTGTTTCAAGTGTGGACAAGAGGATCACTTCATAAAAGAGTACCCTAAGAACTGGCAAGGTAGTGGAAATCAGGGAAATAGGGCCCAATCTTCATCAATTGCTCCACCAGATATGGCTGCACCTAGAGGAGCTACTTCCGATACTGGCGGAGGAGCAAACTCCTTTATGTGATCACTAGTCTCCATAAGCAAGAGAACTCTCTAGATGTTGTCACTAGTATAATCAAAGTCTTTACTCTTGATGTTTATGCTTTGCTAGACCTACGAGCAAGTTTATCTTTTGTAACTCCTTATGTTGGAAATAGGTTTGATGTTCTTTCTCAGAAACTCTGTGAACAATTTTGTGTTTCTACACCTATTGGGAAGTCTATTCTAGCTGAGCGAGTATATCGTGATTGTGTAATTTCCATCAATCGCAAAAATACCATGGCTGATTTAATTGAGTTAGACATAGTAAACTTAGACGTCATTCTAGGTATGGACCAACTTCATGCCTGTTATGCCTCCATTGATTGTAGAACTCGAGTTGTTATGTTCTAAATTCTTAATGAGCCAGTCTTAGAATGGAAAAGCAGTTCAGCAGTGCCTAAGGGTCACTTTATTTCATACCTTAAGGCAAGAAAGTTAGTTTCCAAGGGATGTGTCTATCACTTTGTCCGAGTTAATAACTCTAGTGTTGAGATACCTCATATTCATTCAGTTCCAGTAGTAAAAGAGTTTCCAGATCTGTCTCTAGTGTTGAGATACCTCATATTCATTCAGTTCCAGCAGTAAAAGAGTTTCCAGATCTGGTTCCAGATGATCTTCCCGGAGTCCCTTCGGAGAGCGAAATAGACTTCGGTATAGAGATTCTTCTAGATACTCGACCTATATCTATTCCGCCATATAGAATTGCACCAGCAGAGTTGAAAGAGCCTAAGGAACCATTGAAAGATCTTCTTGATAAGGGTTTTTATTCGACCAAGTGTCTCACCTTGGGGCACTCCGGTCTTGTTTGTGAGAAAGAAGGATGGTTCCCTTAGGATGTGTATAGATTACCGCCAGTTGAAGAAGGTTACCATCAAGAAAAAATATCCTCTTATGAGAATTGATGATCTTTTCGATTAACTTCAGGGTGCCACCTTGTTTCTCTAAGATAGATCTCAGATCTTGCTACCATCAGTTAAGAATAAGGAAATGTGATATTCCAAAGACAACTTTCAGAACCCATTATGGTCATTATGAGTTTCTGGTCATGTCCTTTGGTTTGACCAATGCGCCTGCAACATTCATGGACCATATGAATACGGTATTCAAACCTTATTTATATGTTTGTTATCGTCTTTATTAATGACATACATTATTCGAGGAATGAAGAAGATCATGCTAGTAATCTCATAATAGTTCTCCAGACTTTCAAAGATAGAGAGTTGTATGCCAAGTTCTCTAAGTATGAGTTTTTTCTTGGCTCTGTGGCATTCTTAGGCCATATTTTGTTTGTAGAGGGAATTAAAGTTGATATTCAGCAAATAGAGGCAGTGCAGAATTGGCCTAGACCCATATCTCCAACTAATATTAGAGTTCTTGGGTTTAGCTGGCTATTATAGAAGGTTCGTAGAGGGGTTCTCATCTATTTCATCCCCTTTGAACAAGCTAACTCTAAAAACAATTAAGTTTCAATGGTCTGAAGCTTGTGAGAAAAGCTTTCAAGAATTGGAAAAGAGGTTGACTACTGCACTAGTTTTGACCTTACCAGAAGGTACGCAAGGCATTGTTGTCTATTGTGATGCATCTAGAGTTGGTTTGGGTTGTTTATTAATGCATAAAGGCAAGGTTATAACTTATGAATCCAGACAGTTGAAAGTTCATGAGAAGAATTACCCAACCCACGACTTAGAGTTGGCTGTTGTAGTATTTGCTTTGAAGATATGGCGTCACTATTTGTATGGTGTTCATATAGATGTGTTCACTGATCACAAGAGTCTATAGTATGTGTTTACTCAGAAAGAGCTCAATCTCAGAAAAAGGAGGTGGTTAGAATAACTCAAGGATTATGACATAAGTATTCTTTACCACCCAGGTAAGGCTAATGTCATTGTTAATGTGTTGAGCAGTTTGTCTATGATTAGTACCACCCACTTTGAGGAAGATAAGAAAGAACTAACAAAGGATGTGCACAGACTTGCACGCTTGGGATTTTGCTTAATGGATTCCACAGAAGGAAGAGTAGTGGTGATGAATGGGGCTTAATCTTCATTAGTGTCAGAAGTAAAAGAGAAGAAGGATCAAGATCCATTTTTTCTTGAATTGAAGGCAAATGTTCATAGAACAAGGGGGAGATGGTGTATTGAGGTATCAAGGTTGATTGTGTGTACCAAGGGTGGATGAACTCCAAGAGAGGATCCTAGAGGAAGCTCATAGCTCTAGATATTCTATCCATCCGGGTTCCACAAAGATGTATCACGATTTGAGAGAAGTCTATTGTGGAGTAATAAGAAGAACGGCATTGCAGAATTTGTTGCTAAGTGTCCGAATTACCAACAAGTTAAAGTAGAGCATCAAAGGCCCGGTGGTTTGGCTCAAAATATAAAACTTCTGGAATGGAAGTGGGAGATGATCAAATTGTTTTCATTCTTGAACCTTTATGGGGTTTATGGGTTTTTCTTGAGATGTTTTAGCAATGTTAAGAGTTGTTTCGAGTTAGATTCTTGTGTACGTGTTTTGGGTATCTGAATCTAAGAAGATATTGAGAAAAGGAATTGGGTTTAATCGAATTAAGGTCTGAAATCAAGAAGTAAAATTCGTCAGATTCATCTAGGGAAGGTATGGTGCGGCGCGGCCCATTTGCTCTAGGGAGGCTCGGGTGGCGCGCCTGCAGTGTGCTAAGAAATGAGCATCAGTAACTTAGGAGATGGCACGGCACGCCAGGACGCGCCCGGGTCATCTGTCCCCACCCATTTTTTGGCGCGGCCCATTTGCTCTAGGGAGGCTCGGGTGGCGCGCCTGCAGTGTGCCAAGAAATGAGCATCAGTAACTTAGGAGATGGCACGGCACGCTAGGACGCGCCCGGGTCATCTGTCCCCACCCATTTTTCGACGTTACGCCCGTTTAAGTCCTTCTAAAGTGTACTAACACTTCCTATTGATTCTAACTACTCTAAATGATTTCTAAACACTTAGAATCATCCATAAACTTGAATTATAACGTTGAATCCATAAATTCAAATTCGAGGAAGGTTAAGAGCCAAGTATAAAAAGTTCATAGAATATTTCCAAGAAAGCTTTTACAAATATTTTAATCTTGTCTTAAGACTTAAAGTTCCAGTTGAGTAAAGGGTAAGAGTAAAGTTCATTTCTTCAAAGATTATACGGGAATTAAGTATTCCCAAGAATTAAAAGGTTTTCACATTTGAACATGAAAGGGAAACACCAATTTTTAAGAAGAGCTTCTAAGCTAAGTTTTTAGTAATTATCTCAAACCAAAGAAAGAAGTTTTGTTTTAAAAAAAATAATGAGCTAAGTATATTTTTGGGAGTAGTATTGAGCACTGATTTGGGGATGAGAATTCATAATAACTCAAGTCTCCATAAACCATGTAGCCATCATGGGTAGTAAAGGGTCATAGTTTTTAGATGATTCCTTAAGTATTTTTTAGCATAGACTAGTGGATCCACTTAGTTAAGGTGTTCTATATGACGGCAAAGTATAGGACAGTTCTGGCAGCGTGGGCAAGACGTTGTATCAGCAATTAGACTCATAATGGTGGTTGTCGGTTAGAGAAACTCCCACATAATTCAGATTCCTTCAAGTTTTTGTTATGAGTTAAGGTGTTCTATATGACGGCAAAGTATAGGACAGTTCTGGCAGCGTGGGCAAGACGTTGTATCAGCAATTAGACTCATAATGGTGGTTGTCGGTTAGAGAAACTCCCACATAAACTATATTACTTCAATATATGTGTATAGTTGTGTTTGTTATTCCATTTCTTTAAATAACTAAGTTGCTTTCTACTGTTTTAAAAGTTTTCTATATATTGCATGTATATTGTTGCTTTACATTGAGTTAAGTTATTCTTGAGTTGAGTAAAGCCAAGATAAGTGTTCCTTTCAGATTCCTTCAAGTTTTTGTTATGTTTAGTTTTCCCCTCACATACTCGTACATTCAATGTACTGATGTCATTTGGTCTGCATCTTATTATGATGCAAACATAGGTAATCAGGATCATCATACAACACCTCGTTGATCCAGTCAATCATTCAGAGTCAGCTGGTGAGCCTCCTTGCTTTCTGGAGGGCTCTTTTGTTAGCATTTGCTTTTTAGTATTTCATTTGCTCGGATGATCAGGGGTCTTGTCCCGACATCCATCTCAGTTGTTTTAGAGGCTTCATAGATAGTTAGATGTTAGTTCTTTAGTGTTTTCATTTTCATTATCTTATGTTGAGACTTGAGTTTGCCTAATTGGCTAGTTGAATATTTTCTTTATAACATTCTAAGTTTTATATGAGTAATCTTTGATAAGTTAAGTCTCCGTTGAGTAAGTAAGCCAAGTCAAGGGTTCGCTTGAGGCCAACAATGGTTCTTGAGTGCCAGTCCTGCCCAGGGTGTAGGCTCGGGGCGTGACATATTTAGTAATTTATGTCATCTTAGTGTATACCGAATATTTTTTATGACATCTAAATGTATATCTAATATTGATTAGCCCCACGCTGAAACATGGATATTTTATAAATTAAAACTTTTATTATAAGAGTGGCTCTTTTTCAATTACCGAGCAGAAAATTGGTGTGACCCCACCCTATCTATTTTACTACATAGTTGATTGATTAAGATGACATAAAAATAGGCTAAAAATGTAAAATGTATCACATGAAATACCTTTCAAATAGTTATCCCGCACCATATTACTACATGACTTAGTTGTCATAAAATAGGCTTAAGTGGTAAATTATATCACTTGAAAGAGTTTAAATTATGTTAGCCCTTGCTATTTCACTGTAAATTGTATCAATCGAACACAACTTAAAAGTAGTTATCCTGCGTTGTTTCACTACATAGTAGATTGTTCAAGATGTCATAAAAATAGGCTAAAAGGTATAATTTGTATAACCTGAAAGAGATTAAAAGTGGCTAGCCCACACCATTTCACTACATAATTGTCTGTATAAGGATAAGATGTCATAAAATAGGTTAAATTGTAAATTGCATAACTTAAAAGAGGATAAAAGTTGGAATTTTACCACTATTTTAAAAGGCTTATATTCAATAGGCTTAGTTTCTTCTTCAGTTGTCTTTTTTAAATTCTTGGGCTTAATTGAGCTAGCAGGCAAGTAAATGGGCTCAAGTGTTAAAGGAGGCCATTTAGCCCAATCAAAATACGAATACCCACTACTATCAGAAGAAACACTATAGCTACTTGAATCAGAATCAACAACAGTAATCAATGTTGGAGCATATTCGACCTAACTCGATGATCCATCAACCAAACCCAAATCCTTTTCTTGATATATTTCTTCTTCAACTTCTATTTTTACTGATGAAAAATTGATATTTTCTTGCTCAATTTCATCAGATTTCAGAGTTAGATTATCAGGTGAAGTCATATTTTCTGCAATATTTTTTTCCATTGATATTTCAAGATAACAACAAAAACAAAGAGAAATGTAAATACTGATTTTTTCATGAATTTTGAAGAAAGGATATGCTTTGAAATGATGATAAAAAAAACTAATACAAAAAGGAATTTTTCCTTTGAAGATGAAATCAAGAAAAAACACTAAATTTTTTGTCGTTCTTTAATTTGTAAAGATTTGAACTTTGAAGGAATTTGAAAATTTTGAGAGGATGTTTTTTTGCTTGTCCTTTGAAGATGAAATCAAGAAAAAACACTAAATTTTGTGTCGTTCTTTAATTTGTAAAGATTTGAACTTTGAAGGAATTTGAAAATTTTGAGAGGATGTTTTTTTGCTTTAGAGTTTTTGCAGAGGCTTTCGATAGGTAGGAGGGTTTTGAAATCAAAGGGAAATATATATAGGGGTTTAGGGTGGGATGAGGTTAGGTTGGGATGCACTTGGAAAGTGAATTGTCCTAAGAAGGAAAGTGATAAAATTTAGTTTGATTGTCTAGATTTGTAGATTATCTCAATTCTATGATATAACGGTCACTCAACTATTGATAATCATATGAAAATGTCATGTTTTCTCTCTTTTATAATAAGAATGTCACTTAACTTTATTTATATCTATTCAATAATCATTGTAATAATATTTAAACAAGAAGAACTTAATTTAGTCGAAAAAAACATTTTTTTTTTCTTTTTTTCAATCTACACTACAACAATCAATGACTCAACTTATAAACCCTAAATCGTAACTTAAATTTACCATATTTGCTTGAAAAAAATACATGAGGGAAATTATAGTTCTTGCTCTCGCCAAATAGTATTGCATACTTATATTTGTTTCATGTAAATATCGGTGAGGTTATTTTGAGGTAAATATTAAATACTGGATAAATTTTAGCACATGTATCACTTCTTGATTTTTTATATTTCTTTTTACGTAGAATGTTCATTTCATATAACACAGTATATTGTATTAAACTATTTTATGGATGTATTTATATGAATGAAATTTTTTTCATGTTAATATAAATTTTAATTTATTTTTATTCATAAAAATAAATATTACTCCTATTAAATTTACAAGTTATTGCAAGTTTTACTTATTCGGGTTATGGCTAGAGTTGGATCAGACCATAGTTTATTGTTACGTGGATTGACAAAAAAAGTTCATGTGAACTAAATAAAATGGCATGTCATATTTTGTTGATAAAGTATTAATAGAGTGACTTTCCAAGATATATAAATAAACTTGGATGACTTTTTTGTAAAACAAAATGGCTTTGTTATATAATTACCAATAGTTGAGTGACATTCTAAGTTATTACCTCCTAAACCCCTCCCTGCCCCCCTCCTCCTCTCCTCCACACACGCAATTAACATGTTTTGCGTATATCACGTGATTTATGAGTTTGTTGAATTTACGACAAAAGCTTTTCTAAATATTTGCTTAGTAAAGATTTAAAAAAACACAGGTTTTATTAAAATGTAAAAATAATCTAAACACACACGCAATTAACATGTTTTGCGTATATCACGTGATCTATGAGTTTGTTGAATTTACGACAAAAGCTTTTCTAAATATTTGCTTAGTAAAGATTTAAAAAAAAAACAGGTTTTATTAAAATGTAAAAATAATCTAAACATAAATTAACCAAACTGATCAAAACTACTCGTAAAATAGAGTATAAATTGTTAGTTTTATGGCCCACATGTGTTAGTTTTCATGGCTCACATTAATATTGTTTTGGTTTATTATTTAATTACTAACTAAATTCTAATTGGATAAATATGCGAAGTTGATTTTGGTTATAACTCCCCACTACCTACTTTGATGGAAAGTGGGAATTAACTGCTTGGTCCTCTCTCTGCCTATTAAAAAGGAATAACCTATCCCATCTACGGTATCCTGAAACGCACAAGGTAAAGAGCGAGAAAAGAAAACTAGTTCTTTATCAAGACTCAAGGAAAGACTTCCGCTCAATTCAAGTCAAGAATTATAATGGCTGATTCGGGTATGTATTCTTGACTGAATTATTATAGTGATAGATTTATGCGAAAATCATATAGTTCTTCGATCATGAATAATTGACAGGATTTATGAATATTTAGATTGTTTATGTTTTCACAATCACTTTAATTCCTTACGTGTGGTATCAAGAGCCTGGTTTAAGAACTAATATTTTTTCATAGAATTAATGTTTTCTTTATTTGAAAACGGTAATGGGTATCGACCTAAATGTATGGCTGATTTGGATTCGGATTATTATGTTTTGAGTAGTTGAGTTTCACTCACTGAAAACTTGAATTTGTATTAGAACACTTGTTCTTTTCTTTTAAATTAAGAAAATAAATTTTAGTAATGACCTTCAAAAGAAGTCATGTAAATTAAATAGTGAAGTGTTGGTCCATAATTTGTTTTGCTTTATAACATCACTATATATATAATGATACATATTGTGTTGATCCATAATTTGTTTTGCTTTATAACATCACTATATATATAATGATACATATATGCATAATATTATTATCCCTTATTATTGTACTAATTTTGCCATATAAAGGTGTTTAGTATTAAGGGAAATAATTATTCACCATTATGATATATTTTATTTTGAAATTATGTATATGAGATTAGTTAATCACCAAAGTGGTCTAATCTTTGAAGAATTAATTCAAATAATAATGATTAAACGTATATTCAATTATCCATTATTTTGATGCTTATAACCGATATAACACTTATGGATATATTGAAGTTTTTGGTTATAAGATATGTATGGATCACTCAAAGATTGATTATTTATTTTATAATCATTTAACATTAAGTAGATAATTTAGATGTGTCGTTAGTTTTATTTATTTATCCAAAGATAATAAATATTATTGATTGAAACATTAAAAAATATTGAATTACGTTAAATACACATTTAAGCATCATTATGTCTAAAGTTGTATTTTGATGTTTCGCCCAAAGGAGGACATCAATATACATTTAAGAATTTATAAACCATTCATGTATTTGATAGTATGTTTAAAATTCATAATTCAAAGTATTAATAAATGAGCATATTATATTTGCAGCATTTGCTCTTCATTTTCACTCTGCCTCTGTTACGACCTTTAACGGTCTTAACTTCAATGATTGGTGCAAACAAATAAAATTCCATCTCGAAGTTTTAGATCTTGATGTTGCACTTTACACTGAGAAGCCAACTGCTATTACTAAAACTAGTAGTACTGAAGAAAGGTCCTATTATAAGCATTGGGCTTGATTTAACAGATTAGGCATAATGTTTATGCGAATGAATATTGCGGACAACTTTAAGACTACTCTTCCCAAAACTAAAAATGCAAAAGATTTTTTAAACATATGGAAGAATCCTCTCAAATTGCTGATAAGTCTCTTTCTGGGACACTAATGGGTACTTTGACCACCATGAAGTTTGATGGTTCACGTACCATGCATGAACATGTCATTGAAATGATAAACGTAGCAGCAAGACTTAAGCTTTGGAAATGGAAGTGGACAAAATTTACTTGTACAATTCATCATCAACTCATTACCGTCTGAGAATGGCTCTTTCCAAATGAACTACAACACCATGAAAGACAAATGGAGGAACGTGCTTGAATTGCACGGAAAGTTGGTTCAGGAGGAAGTAAGGCTCAAGAATCAAGGAACCCACTCCATCAACTTTGTAAGTCATCAAAAAGCTAGAAAGAAAGGAAAGAAACATGCTAAGGGAAAATAGAGGCACCATAATGTTAATGAGTCTTCCGCTCAAGTACGTAAGAAGGAACACAAGAATGATAAGTGTCGTTTCTGTGGAAAATCTGGACACTTTCAGAAAGATTGCCTGAAATTTAAGGCATAGCTCGAGAAGAAAGGTAAGCCTAGTGCTTTTACATATCTTGAATCAAATCTAACTGAAGTTCCTTATAATACTTGGTGGATTGACTCTGGTTGTATTGTTCATGTTTCTAATACGATGTAGGGATTCCTTACGACACAAACCATAAACCAAAATGAAAGATATGTGTATATGGGGAATAGAGTGAAGGCTCCAGATAAAGCTATATGGACTTACCATTTGATCCTTGATACTGGGTGTCACTATGATTTACTTGAAACTTGTTATGTACCTTCTCTTTTGAGAAATTTAGTGTCTTTGTCTAAGTTAGATAAGACTGGATACTCTTTTAATTTCGGTAATGGATGTTTTAGTTTGTTTAAACATAACTATCTCATTTGTACTGGTACTCTTTGTGATAACTTATACAAACTGAATCTTGATAATCTACTTGCCGAAACACTCTTAACTCTGCATCATAATATTGGAACCAAACAAAGTTTTGTGAATAAACAATCTGCTTTCTTGTGGCACAAATGTTTAGGTCACATATCCAAAGAAAGATTGAAAAGATTAGTTAAGTATGAAATTCTTTCAAATTTTGATTTTACATACCTTAACATTTGTGTGGATTGTATTAAAGGAAAACAAACAAGACACGCAAAGAAAGGAGCCACAAGAAGCACACAGCTTCTTGAAATTATACACACTGATATATGTTGTCCTTTTGATATCTCATATTTCAGTAAAGAAAATATTTTATCACTTTTATTGATGATTTTTCACGTTATGGGTATGTCTATTTGTTGCATGAAAAATCTCAAACGATAAATGCCTTAGAGGTCTTTATTACTGAGGTTGAAAGACAACTAGATAGAAAGGTGAAAATAATCAGGTCAGATAGAGGTGGTGAATATCATGAAAGATATGATGAAACTGGACAACACCCAGGTCCATTTGCTAAATTCCTCGAAAAGGATGGCATATGTGCTTAATACACAATGCCTGGAACACCATAACAAAATAGTGTAGCAGAAAGGCGTAATCGTACATTAATGGACATGGTTAGGAGTATGTTAAGTAATTCATCTTTACCTCTTTCATTGTGGATGTATGCTTTAAGGACTGTCGTTTACTTACTTCATAGGGTTCCTAGTAAAGCAGTTCCAAAGACTCCTTTTGAACTGTGGACCAGTAGGAAACCTTGTTTAAGGCACCTGCATGTTTGGGGTTACCCGACAGAAGTTTGAGTTTATAACCCACAAGAAAAGAAAGTGGATTCAAGAACAATCAATGGTTTCTTCATTGGTTATCCAGTAAAATCAAAAGGGTATATATTTTATTGTCCTAATCACAGCACAAGAATAGTTGAAACTGGAAATGCTAGGTTCATTGAGAATGGTGAAGTTAGTGGGAGTGAAGAACCACGTAAAGTGGAAATTAAAGAAGTTAGGGTGAGAGTTCCTTTACATTTTACTTCTTTTAAAGTTGTTGTTCCTGAAGCTGTTGTACAACCTAACAATCAACAAGAACAACAAATCGATGCTATGTTAATCTCAATGAAGTGATAATTAAGGAACCTGCAGTAAATGTACCACAACAAGTAGCATTAAGAATATCTCAAAGACAAAATGGATTTGCTATTTCTGATGACTATTTGGTATAGTTACACAAGTCATAAATTTACCTGGGAATTGATAATGATCCAGTTTCATTTTCACAAGCTATTGAAAGTAATAATTCTGATATATGAATAAATGCTATTAAATATGAGTTGAAATCTATGGAACGGAATAAAGTATGGGACCTTGTTGAATTACCAGAATGTTGCAAAAGAGTTGGGTGTAGATGGATCTTTAAGACCAAACGTGACCCAACTGGCAACATCGAACGTCACAAGGCAAGACTTGTTGCAAAAGGTTTCAGTCAAAAAGATGGCATCGACTATAAAGAAACATTTTCACCCGTTTCTAGAAAAGATTCACTCAGAATTATAATGGCTTTAGTAGCTCATTTTGACTTAAAGCTACATCAAATGGATGAGAAAACAACCTCTTTTAATGGAAATTTGGAGGAAGAAGTTTATATGAATCAACCTGAGGGGATTTCTATTAAAGGAAAAGAACACATGGTGTGTAAACATAAGAAATCATTATACAGACTTAAACAAGCTTTCCGACAATGGTACCTTAAGTTTAATGAAACTATTGTAACTTTTGGATTTAAGGAAAACATTTTTGATCGGTGTATATATCTAAAGGTCAGTGGGAGTAAGTTTATTATGTTAGTCATGTACGTTGATGAAATCTTTCCTGCTACTAATGATCTTGGTTTGTTGTATTATACCAAGAAATATCTCTCTAACAACTTTGACTTGAAAGATATGGGAGAGACATCCTATGTGATTGAAATATTTCGAGATAGATCACAAGAATTATTGGGGTTTTCTCATAAATTCTATATTAATAAAGTGTTAGAGAGATTTTGGATGGAAAAATACTCATCAAGTCTTGTTCCAATCTAGAAAGGAGATAAATTTAGTCTCAATCAATGTCTAAAGAATGAATTGAAACATAAGAAATGAAATATTTTGTATGCATCAATTGTTGAGAGCCTAATGTATGCCCAGACATTAGTTTTTGTTGTTGGAATGTTGGGCCTATATCAAAGTAATCCAGGAATGGATCACTGGAAGGCTGCAAAGAAAGTGTTGCGATACTTGCAAGGACCTAAAGATAATATGCTCACTTATAGAAGATTTGATCATCTTGATGTGATTGGATGTTCAAATTCAGATTATGCTGGTTGTGTGGATACAAGAAAATCCACATTTAGATATTTGTTCTTGTTAGCTGGAGGAGCAATATCATGAAAGAGTGTGAAGCAGTCTGTTACAACTGCATCCACTATTGAACCCAAGTTTGTGGCATGCTTTGACGCCACTGTTCGGGCTAATTGGCTGCAGAACCTTATTTCAGGACTTGGACTACTCAACAGTATTTTCAAGCCGCTGAAAATTTATTGTGATAATATTGCAGCAATCTTCTTCTATAAGAATGATAAGTATTCAATGAGTGCCAAACATATGGAATTGAAATACTTTTCGGTTAAGGAAGACGTCCAGAAACATAAAGTGACAATTGAACATATTTGCACCAAACTGATGATTGCCGATCCTTTGACGAAAGGATTACCACCCAAAATATTTATTGAACATGTTTTAAGAATGGGTATGTCACAACCCGAGCCACACCCTGGACGTGGCCGGCACTCGATGACCATTATTGGTCCCCAAGCGAACCCTCATCCTGGCTGACTACAAGGGGTAAACTTATTCAAGCATACAAAGCTTAAAAACTAAAATAAAATTCCATAAACTAAACTTTGTACAAAACTTTAATTCAAATGAACAACTTAGAATAAAAATAAGATATTCAACTCACCATAAAATAGGCAACTTAAGTCTTAAAATCATTTAATAAAATAAATGAATAATACAGACTTCTCAACTATA
>NW_006238981.1:2196211-2199892 GCF_000226075.1 Solanum tuberosum | reverse complement strand
ACTGATAAAGATGGAAGTCGGGACAAGACCCACGACATCCTGACTAAACTGAAAAGTAAATGAAATCCTCCAGAAACAAGGAGGCTCACCAAGGCTAACTCGAACTTTTAGATGTATCAATGAAGCTTCTGTTGATGATCCTGAATACTTGTGTCTGCATCATAAGAAGATGCAGGCCAAATGGCTTAGTACGTGGAATGTACAAACATGTAAGAGGAATTCTAAAGCATAACATAAGCTTGAAACTTGATAAAAAGAGAAACATATTTACCTCTTCTCAAACTTACTCAACTCAAGGAATACTCAAGGATACTCAAAACTACTCAAACTTACTCAACTCAGAAGTAATCAAGGATAAAATACCCAACTCCGAGATTAGATACTCGACTTCAAAGGTATGATAGTCGACTCAAATATTAGATACTCAACTTCAAAGATATGATTACTCGAGTTGAAATACTCAACTCTAGATACTCAACTCATGAATACTTAACTAAACTCATTTCATTATAAAGCAGTTTAAACAAGTGCAATATAAAGAAAAGGAAAACTGTTTAAATCATGTTGTTAACTCATAATCATAATATAATAAAAGACATAACATGCTCCCTCTCAAAGTCAACTTGTGCAATGCATGAATGAAGTCCCACACCCCCATTCATACTAAGCAGAACCCCTTGAGGAACCATGCAAATACTGTTGTGGTAGTTTCTCTAACCGACAACCATCACTTAAGAACTATAGTGATGATACAACGTTATTAGCCCCACGCTGCCCGGGCCATCCTATACTTTGCCATCAGTATAGGACCTAACTGAACTTAGTGGATCCGCTAGTCTATGCGAAAAGGATTTATCTAAAAGTATGACCCTTTTCTACCTATGATGGCTACATGGCTTTCATGGAGACTTGAGTTAATATGAAACTCACATCCCCACATCGTTGCTCAATAATACTACCAAAATATAACACTAGCTCTTTATGTTTAAAACATACTTCTTCTGTGATTTGAGATTAGTGCTCCAAAACATAGCTTAAAGGCTATCTTCGAAATTAAAGTTTCTTCTCTTGCTTCATTTGAAAGGGATTACTCTTTTCTGAAAACTAGCCCGAAGGCTCTTTGAAAATCTCAGTTTCCGTTCTTATTTAAATGGGAAAACATTTTAAATCTCTTTGGGAATACTTAGTCCCCATATAGTTTTTGAAGAAAAGAAGTTCAACTTTACTCTTTACTGAACTCAAAACTTAAGTATTAAAACAAAGTTAAAACGTTTGTAAAAGACTTCTTAAAATACGGTTCATGACGAATTATGGACATGAACGACTCAATGCAAGGTTTTCAAAAACCATAGATAGAACTCAAATACATGGAACTCAGGAACTTCAATGATACTACTCATTTCAAGAATTCTCAACTCAGAGTTGATGCGGAATTATGAGCATGAACTACTCAACTCAATGACTCAAAGATACTTCTCATCTCTAGACTGTTCGACTTATACTGTTCATACGGAATTCTGAGCATGAAATATTCAACTCAAGGACTCAAAGATGCTTATCAAAAGGGATTAGGAACTCAACACTTAAAGGATTAGAACTTGAAGATACCACTTCTCTGAAAAATTCTCAACTTACGAAGTTCATGCGAAATTATGGGCATGAAACAACTAGACTCGATGGTCTACATAACTATATGGAAATCATGTATATGACTCTTCTTATTCTATGACTTACTTCCTCAAAATCATTCCTCAAATCGATGGTGGATCTCAAAGGATTCACAATTGAACACAAAGACTTTCTTGAGCTCTACTCTTAACTCTCTCTTGAATATGAATTATGAATTCAAGAGTTATGTTCACGATACGAAGGATCTAGGTAATAGTGTAGACTCATGAATACATTCTCCTCACTCTCATACTCACTTGCTCGAGTCTTGAAACAAGTTATTAGAAATCGTAGAAGACTCCTCAAAAGACAAAAAGGGATTTTCTGAAAACTGTTCGAATGAACTCTCAAGACGAGACTATCAACTCTACCTTGAATGTGATTTATGAATTCAAGGTTCTGATTTGTGATAGAAAAGGTCTCATGATGTTTAGGAATGAGTTTAGATAGTTAAACATGAGAAAAGACTGAAAACCAATATTTGACTGTGGGTCTGCGACGCGGAGAGGCTTTTAAAATTTGGTGTCGAAAATGTGTTTTGAGGCAGAACACCTCGTGTCAGCTCCGTGACGTGAAGTAGAAATTTTCAAAACTGGGGAGTGGGTGCGCGACGCGGGGGTAGGTTCAAAATCTCGATCGACGAAATTTCTTCGTCGTTTTCTTACCCCAATTTGCCTAACTTTGATTCTTTTTCTAAATCTCTCTTTAGATTTAGATACCCAGCACAAGAACAAAAGAATCTAACTCTAACAACTCTATAAATCGACACAATAACCTCAAGAACTCCTCAATCTCAGTCCAATTCAAGAACGAAAGCAATTTCATGGATACATAACAAGAACATCAGATTTTCAACTTTCTAGAACAAATCTAACGGTGAAATTAACATGATTGCCGTGTGGGTGAACAAACCCAACACTAAGAAAGCTTACATACTAGAAAGAATTATCCTCTGGACGCAACTTGAAGGTAAATCTTGAGAGATGAACCCTAGCCTTAGCGTTTCTTGAATATCTTGAGTGTAGAATCTTTGGAGTGAATTAGAGGGTTTGATTTGTGAAAACTTATTTTCTACAAGTTTAGGGCAATATAGATGACCTTCTAAGGGTTTTTAGGACTAAAATACCCCTAAATAAATAACTAAAATGAGCTGGGAGTCGGAATTATTTTCCACTAGGTAGTGAGGTCTGTGTTGGCTCCGCGTCGCGGAGCTATCACGGAGATGCTGCCAGGTTTGCGTGAGGTTAGTAAATCCTTCATAACCTTTTACTTAGAATTCAGAATTGAAAAAACTCAATGGCTTTGGAAAGAGGACCCAAAGGGCTTTAATTTTCTATCTAGTAGCTTATGTAACTCATCATGAACTTGGAGTTATTGTCGTTTGAAGTTGACACAAAACTTAAGAAAAACTAGGAATCACTTTAATGCTTTTCTCTTAGGTTCTTCTTGAAACTCAAGGTGCAACATCTAGTGACCTTAATACTCAAGAAATTTTAAATTCCCTGCGAAAATCTCACTCACTATGAAGAACGGTTTGAGTCTTAGCTCAAATTTTTTTCTGCAGTGTTACAATATCTCCCCATTGGGATCATTCGTCCTCGAAACACGACTGCACTGGGTATGGAATGGTTGACTCTTACTAAGGTCTGATTCTAATGGTATGCTCTTACTAATTCAAGTTTAATCCAAATCCTTAAGTTCGGATTATATACCTCTCTATAGGAAATCTTATCCCAAACTAGTACTCTCAACCAGCATATTGGGCTCATATCAAGAACCACCGAATATTTAACAACACCACATTCAAGCTTAGTACTCTAGCAACTCCATTGACTCTTACTAACCAGCTCCTTAAGAAATTCTCCACACTTGACCTGATTTCTCATCTTATCATCTCCCCCTTAGGTCTAAAGCTAACACTTGAAGGCTGTGGACCTATTCCACATTGACAACTCAATTATGCTATCTAGGCACACATGAAAAATCATAACTTAATTGGAACCTCATCTGGTA
>NW_006238981.1:2194840-2196058 GCF_000226075.1 Solanum tuberosum | reverse complement strand
TATCAATACGATTGCTCACCTACTATACTATACCTCATTACTTGATCAGTTCTATAACATTATGAACATCATGGCCCTCTCAAACAAATCATAAGCCTAGCTTAGATCTATAACCTCATGAATACTCTTTCTCTTCTATTCACCACTTACACTTAAGTCATTTCCTACACAATGACACTTCATCACCAACTCCTTTCTAGCTACAACACACTCTACCTCCTATGATGGAATCTTCACAACTCATCACTTCTTAGTCTACCCATAAGGGAAAACTCCTCATTACTAACTTACTAGGTACATGACTATAGTAACATAGCTTGTCACAACACCATCTCCCTTACTTAGATTACTAAACCTCTACATACTTTCCTCTAACACTGGGCTCTTTCACTACTACTGCTTATCATCTCATAACTTATGTTACCCTTCAGGGTGAAAATACTACCCAAGCTCTAAACATACTTCTTCATAAGGATCTCAGCTGAAACAAGGCTTAAGGAGAAGAGTACAACTCACTTTGAGCTCAAACGCACGATTCTAATGAATATGGGTGCATTCCCCTGACACTGAACACTTAACTTACTCTTGGACTTCTCTTAAGTCCCTTTGGAGTCTCATGACTTCCTCAAAACTCTTGCTAAGAAAAACTCATCGGCAAAGAACTGACTCTGCTTTTCAACCACCTCTAGTATGATGGGTAGTCAAATGATTCTGAGAAACGCACAATTTAGAATAAGTCTATATGACATAGCTCTATTGCACGATTAAGAATATGAAAGAATGGAAACTTTTCTTAAATGTATGTAGTCCCTCATTTATTGAAGTGGGGTTCCTCACAACCATAAATAAGATCCTATTGACACAGCTTCATAGACACCCTAAGACACTCAAACTCTGCTCTCTGATACCAAGTTTGTCACGACCCGAGCTTACACCCTAGACGTGGCCGGCACTCCAAGACCATTGCTGGTCCCCAAGGGCACACTCATCCTGGCTGACTATAAGTGGAAAACTGATTCAACCATACAAAGCTTAAAAACTAAAATAAAATTCCATAAACTCAACTTTGTACAAAACTTTAACTCAAATGAACAACTTAGAATAAATAAAGATATTCAACTCGCCATAAAATAGGCAACTTAAGTCTTTAAAACATTTAATAAAATAAGGGAATAATATAGACTTCTCAACTATACTGACTATTTATGAAGCCTCGAA
>NW_006238981.1:2193431-2194510 GCF_000226075.1 Solanum tuberosum | reverse complement strand
TACTCAACTCAAGGAATACTCAAGGATACTCAAAACTACTCAAACTTACTCAACTCAGAAGTACTCAAGGATAAAATACTCAACTCCGAGATTAGATAATCAACTTCAAAGGTATGATACTCGACTCAAAGATTAGATACTCAACTTCAAAGATATGATGCTCGACTTGAAATACTCAACTCTGGATACTCAACTCATGAATACTTAACTAAACTCATTTCATTATAAAGCAGTTTAAAACAAGTGCAATATAAAGAAAAGGAAAACTGTTTAAATCATGTTGTTAACTCATAATCATAATATCATAAAAGACATACCATGCTCCCTCTCAAAGCCTACTTGTGCAATGCATGAATGAAGTCCCATACCCCCATTCATACTAAGCAGAACCCCTTGAGGAGCCATGCAAATACTGATATGGTAGTTTCTCTAACCGACAACCATTACTTAAGAACTATAGTGATGATACAGCGTTATTAGCCCCACGCTGCCCGAGCCATCCTATACTTTGCCATCAGTATAGGACCTAACTAAACTTAGTGAATCCACTAGTCTATGCAAAAAGGATTTATCTAAAAAGTATGACCCTTTTCTACCCATGATGGCTACTTGGTTTTCAAGGAGACTTGAGTTAATATGAAACTCACATCCCCACATCGTTGCTAAATAATACTCCCAAAATATAACACCAGCTCTTTATGTTTAAAACATACTTTTTCTGTGATTTGAAATTAGTGCTCAAAATCATAGCTCAAAGGCTATCTTCGAAATCAAAGTTCTTCTCTTGCTTCATTTGAAAGGGATTACTCTTTTCTGAAAACTAGCCTGAAGGCTCTATGGAAATCTCAGTTTTCGTTCTTATTTAAATGTGAAAACATTTTAAATCTCTTTGGGAATACTTAGTCCCCATATACTTTTAGAAGAAAAGAACTTCAACTTTACTCTTTACTAAACTCAAAACTTAAGTCTTAAAACAAAGTTAAAACGTTTGTAAAAGACTTCTTAAAATACGGTTCACGTCGAATTTTGGACATGAACGACTGAATGCAAGGTTTTCAATAACCATAGATAGAACTCAA
>NW_006238981.1:2182896-2191145 GCF_000226075.1 Solanum tuberosum | reverse complement strand
ATTATATATATATATATATATATATATATGGATAAGCTAAATTGTCTCTCTCCCACATGTCATATATATTTTCCGCACATTCTAAACCATTTCATTGCATTTACGACATGAACTTTTCTAAATATCTTATTATTATTGATGATATAGATGTAAATTAATCAAAAAAGGTCAGACCGCCTCCTAAAATAGAGTATAAAAAAAATAACATGATGAGATATCTCGAGAAAAAAATTTAGAAGTAGTAACCACCAATAAATTTTCTCTTCTATGTTCTCCAAAATTAATGTTGTCAGGTTTTCATTGGTATAATTACTTTCTCCAGGTTTATTAATTTTTCTAAAGTATTTGAGTATTTTTATTTATTATTTTTGAGATGAGAAAATGCAGGACTCTCATGGTTACTTATCTCAAGGGGAAGGGGGGGAGCAGAATTAGTAGCAATCTTTGGTAAAAGTTTATCTCTTTATTCCAATTAGACTTTGTTAAAATGATATAATATCGCTCTATCTAAAATATTTGAGCATTTTAATTTTATTTCTATGAGTTGATGAAGTTTAGAACCTCTAACTATTTAATATCAATTTCAAGAACTTCATCGTTCGATCAAAATGAGAGTTTGAATTGCACCTTGATATCTTTCTTAAATATGTACAAAAATATGGTCAATCAATTAATGAAACAAGAATAATTATGTTAGACGTAATACATCCATAACAATGTTAATTATTGCAATTTCACATCTATTTAACAAAAATGGTACATTTAATGTGAGTTGGAGAGTCTAACTAGAATAAGCTTAAGTTAATGAAGTATCAGAATGGAAATTGAGCTCCAGCTATATTCTCACGCGTGTGCACACATCCGATTAGCTAAATCCTCTCTCTCTCTGTCACACAAACACACACCATATATATATTTCGATTAAATTCAATATTTTATTCAATAGTTTAATATAATTAGAAATATAACCCAATCTGTAACACCTCGCCATTTGAAAGAACTAGAATTAGGAGGAGTCATATTTGGAAAAAATAAAAAATCTGGAAAATTGGTTAAGTTATGGTAAGTTAAGTTTTGGGTAAACTTCAAACGACCATAACTTCTAGCTCAGGATGAGTTTGGTGTGATGATAGATACCATAGGAAATACCTTTGAATTATCTTTCCAATGCCGCCGAGTTTGCTCAATTCCGAGTTCGTATGAATGAGATATGTCCATTTGAAGTTGGGCTCTCTAGAAAAGGAAAGTCAAAACCGGATTTTGGAAGGGTATTTTGGTCTTTTCCATACCCAATTGATTTATTTCGTTTTTAGGAATTTAATTGGGGTCTAATCACAATTAGATCAGTTTACGCATTTACCAAAACACGCTAGGGCTTGGAGAAAAGAGAAAAGAGGAGAAAGGAGAAGAAAAGTTCAAGATTCATCAAGATCGTGTGATTTTCGTTCTGGATTTCACAAAGGATTCAATCCTACGAGGTATGTGAGATCACATAGCATTGGGTTAGTTCACCCACGCGCCAATCAGGATTCAATTCAGCGTAATTGTATTTTTGAAAGAAAAGATTACGAGTTTTTGATGAAATTCGTTTAAGTTGTTGTGGGTTCTTGTTGTTGATCAAGTTCTTGAAAAGTTTCCTGAGTTTGATTCATGATATTAGGTGTGATTTTGAGTACAATATTACATATATTGATGATATAGTCGATTCTAAGTGTTTGGGGAAAGAATGAAGTGAATTGATAGGGTTTAGAGTTGAAAAACGAAGAAGAAATTTTGGGGTTTTCTAGGAAGAGGGGATAGGGACCGCGCCTCCCAGAGTGCCCCAAGAGGGGTTCTGAAATTTGATGTCTGGGGAGCCGTGCCAGCCAAAGCACCCCAACCTAGGTTCTGAACTTCAACCCTTCTCAGAGCGCCAAGGACGCCAGTTCTTTCACTTTTTCCCCCTTCTTTCCGTACTATTTCCTTAGTAACGTACCTTTTTTTCCTAGTTGATTTCTACACTCTAAGGTATGTCTAAACATCATGAAATCATCCATAAACATGAGATCATGAACCTTGAATCCATAATTCAATTCAAGGAAAGTTAAGAGTCAAGTCAAGAGAAAGTCATAGAGTGTTCCAAAAGTCTTTTACAAACGTTTTAACTTTTCTTTAAGGATTGAGTTTTGTCTTGAGTAAATAATAAGAGTAAAGTTCATTTATTCAAAAGATTATATGGAAACAAAGTGTTCCCAAGAGTTGAAATGTTTTCCCATTTAAACAAGAGAGGAAACACAGATTTCCAAGAGAGCCTTTGAGCTAGTTTTTGAGTAATTATCTCAAATCACAAAAAGAGTTTTGTTCTTGAAACATATGAGCTGAGTATATTTTTGGGAATAGTATTGAGCACCAATATGGGGACTAGTTCATAATAACTCAAGTCTCCAGAAACCATGTAGCCATCATGGGTAGAAAGGGTCATACTTTTTAGATGATTCCTTAGTGCTTTTTAGCATAGACTATTGGATCCACTTAGTTGAGGCGTTCTATATCACGGCAAGGTAAAGGACAGTTCTGGTAGCATGAGCAAGACGTTGTATCATCACTTTAGCTCATAGTGGTGGTTGTCGGTAAGAGAAACTCCCACAACATTATATTACTTTATATCTAAACTGAGTTGTTATTGTATTTCTTTAATGCTTTGAGTTGTCATCAACTGTTTTAAATGCCTTGTATAAACTGCACCTTATTTGTTGTTTTAACTTTGCATTTGAGTTGAGTATTCATGAGTTGAGTATAGCTAAGGTAAGTGATCCTTTTAGATTCCTTTCAAGCTTATGTTATGCTTAGTTTTCACCTCGCATACTCGTACATTCAATGTATTGATACCTTTTGGCCTGTATCGTTTTATGATGCAGATACAGGTAACCAGGATCAGCACCCAGCACCTCGTTGATCCAATTGAGCACTTAGAGTCAGTTCGTGAGCCTACTTGCTTTCCGGAGGATCCCTCATTATCTTGTTTTTAGTATTTTAGTTGTTAGGATGATCGGGGGTCTTGTCCCAAAATCCTTTATTGTTTTAGTGGCTTCATAAACGAGTAGTTATAGTTCTTTAGTCTTTCTGTTTTCAGTTGTATACATTAAGACTTGAGTTGCCATTTTGGCAAGTTTAATATTTATTTAAGATATTGCATGAGTTGTCCTTTGAGACTTTATCTTGTTATTTAAGTCTTCCGTTGTAAGTTAAACCAGGCCAAGGGTTCTCTTGGGGCCAGCAATGGTTCTCGAGTTCCAGTCTCGCCCAGGGTGTATGCTCGGGGCTTGACAAACTTGTATTAGAGGATAGAGCTCAAGAGTCCTAGGGAGTCTATGAAGCCGTGTCTGTAGAGTCCTAGTTATCGGTCTGAAGTGCGCTACATTTATAATTAGGAGGCTGTAACATTTAGGAAATTCCTTCACCTCTTTAATACTCATTTCGTGCGGTAGAGTTCATCTCTATAAAGTCTCTTTCTAATTCGTGCTTGCAGGTGTATTTTAGTTGATCATGCCTCCACAAAGAGTTGTCAGAGGTCGTTTGACTAGGAGAAATGTTGAACTACAGGAACAAGAGGTACCTAATGCACCAGAAGTGCAACCCCAAGGAGAGGTCAGAAATGTTGAATTCCGTGAAGCTATCTAGATATTGAGCCAAGTTGTGACCAATCAAGCTAGGCAACAGAGAGGAAATCGTCAGGATCCGTGAGTTCTTTAGGATGAATCCTCCAAGCGTCATTGGTTCAAGCACTACTGAGGATCTGGAAAACTTTGTTGAGGAATTACAAAAGGTATTTGAGGTCATGCATGTTGCCAATGCTGAGTGAGTGGAACTAGCTGCATACCAACAGAAGAATGTTGTTATGACTTAGTTTAACCAGTAGAAGAAGGGTAGAGTTGAGGGTGCACCAATTCTGAGTTGGGCGCCGTGTTTAAGGAGGCTTTCTTGGGGCATTTCTTTCCCCGTGAACTTAAAGAAGCCAAAGTACGGCAATTCCTTACCCTTAAGCAGGATTCACTAAGTGTTCATGAGTATGATTTGAAGTTTACCAAAATTTCCCCATATGCTCCATAAATGGTTGCGATATAAGGAGTAAGATGAGTTTGTTTGTTGTTGGGTTATCTCGCCTGTCGAATAAAGAAGGTAAGGATGCGATGCTAATAGATGACATGGATATAGCAAGGTTGATGGTTTATGTGTAGCAGGTTGAGAAAGAGAAGCTAAGGGATAAGGAGGAGTTTAGAAACAAGAAATCTAAGACAGGGAATGAGTCCGGGCAGCAAAGGAGTAATGGGAACCTTTCTTTCTTTCAACAAAAGCAAAAGGAACCTGCTCCATTATTTTCTAGTGCACCTGCACCCAGAAACAAAGGTGAGACCAATAGTCAAAATTCACAGCACACTTCAGAGTTAGACCTGCACAGTCTCAGGGTAGTGTGGCACAAGGAGGTAATTGGGCTCCTGCATGTGCTAAGTGCGGTAGGAATCACCCAGGTTAGTGTCGTGATGCTCCACTGGTTGTTTCAAGTGTGGCCAAGAGGGTCACTTCATGAAATAGTGCCCCAAGAACCGGCAAGGTAATGGGAATTACATCAATAGAGCACAATATTTATCAGTTGCTCCACCAGACAGGGCTATACCTAGAGGAGCTACTTCAGGTAGTGACGGAGGAGCAAACCACCAATATGCTATCACGAGTCGTCAGGAGCAAGAAAATTCTCCAGATGTTGTCACTGGTATGATCAAAGTCTTTACTCTTAAAGTTTATGTTTTGCTAGACCCAAGAGCGATTTTATATTTTATGACTCCTTATGTTGCTTTACTCTTAAAGTTTATGTTTTGCTAGACCCAAGAGCAATTTTATATTTTATGACTCCTTATGTTGCAATGAAATTTTATTTTCTTCTTGAGAAACTTTGTGAGCCCTTTTGTGTTTCTACACCGGTTGTGGAGTCTATTCTAGCTGAGCGAGTATATAGTGATTGTGTCATTTCCATCAATCATAGGAACACCATGGCTGATTAATTTGAGTTAGACATGGTATATTTTGATGTCATTCTAGGTATGGACTAACTTCATGCCTGTTATGCCTCTATTGATTTTAGAACTCGAGTTGTTAGGTCCCAAATTCCTAATGAGCAAGTTATATAGTGGAGTGGCAGTTCAACAGTGCCTAAGGGTCATTTCATTTCGTACCTTAAGGTGAGAAAGTTATTTTCCAAGGGTTGTGTCTATCACTTAGTCCGAGTTAATGACTCTAGTGTTGAAAGGCCTCTTATTGAGTCAGTTCCAGTTGTGAGTGAAGTTCCAGAAGTCTTTCCTGATGATCTACCTGGAGTCCCTCCTTAGAGAGATAGACTTCGGTATAAATATTCTTCCCGATACTCGTCTTATATCTATTTCGCCATATAGAATGAATCCAACAAAGTTGAAAGAGCTGAAAGAGTAGTTGACAGGTCTCCTAGCGAAAGTTTTTATTTGTCCAAGTGTCTCACCTTGGGGCGTTCTAATCTTATTTATGAAGAAGAAGGATGGTTCCCATAGGATGTTTATAGATTACCGTCAATTGAACAAGGTTACGATCAAGAATAAGTATCTCCTTCTCAGAATTGATGATCATTTCGATAAGCTTCAGGGTGCCACGTGTTTCTCTAAGATAGACCTCAGATCAGGCTACCATCAGTTGAGGGTAAGGTAGTGTGACATTCCAAAGATGGCTTTCAGGACCCATTATGGTCATTATGAGTTTTTGGTGATGTCCTTCGGTTTAACCAATGTGCGTGCAATATTCATGGACCTTATGAATATAGTATTCAAGCCTTATTTAGATATGTTTCTTATCGTGTTCATTGACGACATACTAATATATTTGAGTAATGAGAAAGATCATGCTAGCCATCTTCGAATAGTTCTCCAAACTCTAAAGGATAGAGCGTTGTATGCTAAGTTCTCAAAATGTGAGTTTTGGCTTGAGTCTGTGACATTCTTAGGCCACATTATTTCCGATGATGGGATTAGAGTTGATACCCAGAAAATAGAGGCAGTGCAGAATTAACCTAGACCCACATCTCTAATTGATATTAGGAGTTTCTTAAGGTTGGCTGGATATTATAGAAGGTTTGTAGATGGGTTCTCATCTATTTCATCCCATTTGACCAAGTTGACTTAGAAAACAGTGAAGTTTCAATGGTCTGAGGCTTGTGAGAAAAGCTTTCAGGAATTGAAAAAGAGGTTGACTAGTGCCCAGTATTGACCTTATCAGAAGGTACGCAAGTCTTTGTTGTATATTGTGAGGCGTCTAGAGTGGGTTTGGGTTGTGTGTTAAAGTAGAATGACAAAGTGATAGCTTATTCCTCTAGACAGCTGAAATCTCACGAGAAGAACTACCCAACCCATGATCTAGAGTTGGCTGTCGTAGTATTTGCTTTGAAAATATGGCGCCACAATCTTTATGGTGTTCATGTGGATGTGTTCACCGATCACAAGAGTCTTCAGTATGTGTTTAGTAAGAAAGAGCTTAATCTCAGACAAAGGAGGTGATTAGAATTACTAAAGGATTATGACATGAGTATTCTTTATCACCAAGGTAAGGCTAGTGTTGTTGATGATGCCTTGAGCAGGTTGTCTATGGGTAGTACCGCCCATTTTGAGGAGGATAAGAAAGAGTTAGCGAAAGAGGTGCATAGATTTGCATGACTGGGAGTTCGACTAATGGATTCCACAGAAGGAGGGGTAGTGGTGATGAATAGGATTGAATCATCATTAGTGTCAGAAGTAAAAGAGAAGCAAGACCAAGATCCTAGTTTTCTTGAATTTAAGGCAAATGTTCATAAGCAAAACGTATTGGCTTACGAACAAGGGGGATGGTGTATTAAGGTATCAAGGTAGGTTGTGTGTACCAAGGGTGGATGAACTCAAAGAAAGAATCATGGAGGAAGCTTATAGATCTAGATATTCCATTCAACCGGGTTCCACAAAGATGTATTGTGACTTGAGAGAAGTTTATTGGTGGAGTAGTATGAAGAAGGGCATTGCAAAATTCGTTGCTAAGTGTCCAAATTGCCAACAAGTTAAAGTAGAGCAGCAAAGTCTCGATGGTATGACTCAGAATATAGAACTTTCGGAGTGGAAGTGGGAGATGATCAATATGGATGTCATCACAGATTTACCAAGGTCTCGCAGGCATCATAATTCTATTTGGGTGATTGTGGATCGAATGACCAAATCAGCCCACTTTTTACCTGTAAAGCCTACCCATTCAGCAAAAGATTATGATAATTTGTATATTCAAGAGGTGGTCAAACTTCATGGGGTTCCGGTATCGATTATTTCAGACATAGGAGCACAATTTACTGCACAGTTCTGGAAATCTTTTCAGAAAGGCTTGGGTTCCAAGGTGAACTTAAGTACTGTTTTTAATCCTCAGACAGATGGTCAAGAAGAGTGAACTATTCAGAAAATATGTTGAGGGCATGAGGGATTGATTATAAGGGGAATTGGGCTGATCACCTACCTCTCATTGAGTTCGCTTACAACAATAGTTACCACTCTAGCATCCAAATGGCTCCTTATGAAGCTCTTTATGGGAGAAGATGTAGATCTCCTATTAGATGGTTTGAAGTTGGTGAAGCTGGTTTGATAGGACCAGACTTAGTTCACCAAGCTATGATGAAAGTGAAAGTCATTCAAGAGAGGTTGAAAACAACACAGAGTCATCAGAAATCCTACACATATGTTAGGATAAGGGAGTTAGAGTTTGAAGTAGGTGATTGGGTATACTTGAAAGTTTCACTTATGAAGGGTGTTATGAGTCTTGGTAAGAAGGGGAAGCTTAGTCCCCGGTATATTGGCCATTATATAATATCCAAACGAGTTGGTAATGTAGCTTATGAGTTAGAGCTACCCCAAGAGTTAGCAGTGGTTCATCCGGTATTCCACATCTTCATGTTGGAGAAATGCATGGGAGAACCTTAACTTGTCATACCTTTTGAAGATATTGGTATCAATGATAGATTATGTTATGAGGAGATCCATGTTCAGATTCTAGACAGTCAGGTTTGCAAGTTGAGGACCAAGGAAGTAGCATCAGTAAAAGTTCATTGGAGAAATCAGTTTGCTGAGAAAGCTACTTAGGAAGCTGGGGAGGATATGAAGAAAAGATATCCACATCTCTTTGAGACCGGAGAAATTCCATATCAAGGTACTAAGTCTCTTCTTAGTACTCTTTAATTTATA
>NW_006238981.1:2168771-2182753 GCF_000226075.1 Solanum tuberosum | reverse complement strand
TATTGTAACACCTCTCCATTTGAAAGAACTAGAAAGAGCTAGAATTAGAAGGAATCATTTTTTGTTAAGTTATGTTAAGTTGAGTTTTGGATCAAATTAAAATGGCCCTAACTCCTAGCTCAGGATGAGTTAGGTTTTCTACCAGATACCATAGGAAATACCTTTGATTTATCTTTCCAATGCCACCATGTTTTCTCAATTCCGAGTTCTTATGAATGAGATATGTCTATTTGAAGTTGGGCTACCTAGATAAGGAAAGTGAAAATCAAATTTTGGAAGGGTATTTTGGTCATTTCCATACCCAATTAATTTCTTTCATTTTTAGGAGTTTAATTTGGGTCTAATCAGAATAATATCAGTTTACGCATTTACCAAAACACGCAAGGGCTTGGAGAAAAGAGAAAAGAGGAGAAAGGAGAAGAAAAGTTCAAGATTCATCAAGATCGTGTGATTTTGGTTGTGGATTTCACAAAGGATTCAATCCTACGAGGTATGTGAGATCACATAGCATTGGGTTAGTTCACCCACGCGCCAATCAGGATTCAATTCAGCGTAATTGTATTTTTGAAAGAAAAGATTACGAGTTTTTGATGAAATTCATTTAAGTTGTTGTGGGTTCTTGTTGTTGAAGTTCTTGAGAAGTTTCTTGAGTTTGATTCATGTTATTAGGAGTGATTTCTAGTATAATCTTACATATATTGATGATATAGTCGATTTTAAGTGTTTGGGGAAAGACCCAAGTGAATTTAGAGGGTTTAGAGTTGAAAAATGAAGAAGAGAATTTGGGATTTTCTGAGGAGGGGGCTGGGGTGCCGTGCCTCCCTGGGTTCCCCAAAAGGGGTTTTGAAATTTGGGCTCAAGGGTTCCGCGCCAGCTAGAGCTCCCCAACCCAAGTTCTAAACTTCCCCATTTGGCGCCGCGTGCCTCTCAGAGCTCCAGGGACGTCCGTTCGTCCACGTTTTCCCCCTTCTTTCCATACTAGTTCCTTAGCAACATACCTATGATTTCTAGTTTATTTTTACACTCTAAGGTACGTCCATGTTTTTGGGAGTAGTATTGAGCACCAATATTGGTAGAAAGGATCATACTTTTTAGATGATTCCTTAGTGCTTTTTAGCATAGACTAGTGGATCCACTTAGTTAAGGCGTTCTATATCACTGCAAGGTATAGGATAGTTCTGGCAGCGTGGGCGAGACGTTGTATCATCACTTTAGCTCATAGTGGTGGTTGTCGGTAAGAGAAACTCCCACATTATTATATTACTTTATATGTAAACTGAGTTATTATTATATTTCTTTAATACTTTGAGTTGTCATCTACTGTTTTCAATGCCTTGTATAAATTGCACCTTATTTGTTGTTTTTACTTTGCATTTGAGTTGAGTATTCATGAGTTGAGTAAAGCTAAGGTAAGTGTTCCTTTCATATACCTTTCAAGCTTATGCTATGTTTAGTTTTCCCCTCACATACTTGTATATTCAATGTACTGATGCCTTTTGGCCAGCATCATTTTACGATGAAGATACATGTAACCAGCATCATCACCCAGCACCTCGTTAATCTAGTTGAGCACTCAGAGTTAGTTTGTGAGCCTCCTTGCTTTCCGGAGGATCCCTCATTATCTTGTTTTTAGTATTTGAGTTGTTAGGATGATCGGGGGTCTTCTCCCGACATCTCTCATTGTTTTAGAGGCTTCATAGATGAGTAGTTATAGTTCTTTAGTCTTTCCAATTTTCAGTTGTATACATTGAAACTTAAGTTGCCATTTTGGCTAGTTTAATATTTCTTTAAGATATTGCATGAGTTGTCCTTTGAGACTGTTTCTTGTTACTTAAGTCTTCTGTTATAAGTTAAGCCATGCAAAGGGTTCTCTTGGGGCCAGCAATGGTTCTCGAGTGCCAGTCCGAGGCGTGACGCAATCATTTAATACAATTATAAATTTATTAGTCTTTGGCACGTATATTGCACATGTATCTCTATTAAAATTCATAGAAATATCATTATTATTACATATGTTACGAATATACGACATAATTTAACCTAGAAGTTAAGAGTGATTATTGATTTTAATAAAAATTCAAACTTGTCAAATTGGTGATGGATAATATAAAGTCTCTATGAAAGTACAACAAGACTAGAAAACCATGAAATTCAAGAATTTTGTAAGATAATACATAACAATGTTGAAAATACTATTAATCAAAAATTAAATAAATGGTCAAGCTCTTGATTGAAATTTTGAATTATTTTGATATATTTTTTTGCTCCGTTTATGTCCCTTAAACATTATTGTTACTTTATGATTTTTAGAACCTAACGGGTTCTTCCCCTTCAAATAAAAAAAAAAAGAAAATACTTATTGAATTCTTAGTTTTTACGCTTAGATGTTGATAACTCAATTCATTTTTGATTGCTACAAGGATGAACTCAATTCGAAATATGACAATATGGATCACAAAGGAAAATATTTATTAAATCGATTACAAGAATATGTACAATACCAATTATCCAAAAAAGATATCCTTCCAGTAGTAATAGCCATTTACACCGCTTTCTCCTGGTCTTCATTGAATGGTCATATTAGAGACATAAAAATCATGGTTAATTAAATAATGAGATCCTTCCGAATGAGGTAGAATCTTGGTTATTATCTTTCATTTTCTTAATTGACGAAATAATTTTAAAAATAGAACAACAAATTCAAAAGTTAATAATAACCATACTTTTGAGAAGGTATAGAGTGTTCTCAACTGACCCTCGACTGAACGAATAAAGAATGATTTCTGATTTTAACATAAACTAAAATTTGTAACTATAATAATAGACCAAATTAAGTAACAAAGAGAGCACTATTTCATTATGAAAATATGTCACGGCCCAATTTAGGATCTTACTGACTCTAAGGAGGGGAATTTCAAAGCAAACCTTAAAAAAAATCTATAGAAACTTGGATAGAGGTTTTTCTGTTTTTGGGCCTATCAATTTTTTTCCTATTACAAAAATCAGCAACATAACTAACAACATCTTCAAATTAAGACACAATATCCATTAACAATTCATCTGCCACACAATAATACTAAAGAAGTTTAATACCAATAACACATCTATAAAAATGAAAGAATACTCATGACTCAAGTAAAAGAAGTCGCTATGGAGAGACTGTAAAAGATCAAATGAATGTTCATAAAATATAGATAAGTGTCTTGCACGCACGAACAAGTGTGGCGCTCACCATGGAATGTCAACTTGCTAGTTCTAGTAAATGAAATTATCGCCATCATCACATGTGTAAATTTAACAGGCAATGAGACGTGAGCATGTGTAGCATAAATCTAGGGGTTCACGTGAGCCCAATAGATTTTGCCCATACGTTGTATATGTATTTAAAAATTATTAAATATATAAAAATATTTTACCATGAATCTGATTTATGTATCATACTTTCTATATTAGTTTGTACGAAAACTAATGATGGGCATATATTTGACTATGAATCTGATTTATGTATCATATTTGACTAATGAATTCCGTTAGCTCCCTATCTTTCTTTTTAGAATATGTTTGATGTAGGGGGCTAACCACTTTTTGATAACCTTTGTTCTTCTACACATCCTCTATATGCCCATCATTGAATTACTTTACTTCATCAAGAAAAAAGAAAAAAAAAGATGCAAATAAGAAGAATGATATCTTCGCAAGATTCTATTATTATGTAGGCGATGATGTAATCTTGAAGCATATAGATTTAATAATAATCAATAGCTAAAATGTATATAATGAAGCATATAGATTTATAAATATAAGTGGTTCAAAAAAATAAGATAGAGTATTGAAAATGGGACAAGGAAATAGACAAAGGGAAGGTCGTGCTACATCCCACTACTCTGATACGTATAACAAACTATTAGAACATGAGGCTAATAATCCCATGTTCTACATCTGTGGTAAATGGATTGGATGCTTGTGTCAAAGCTTTAGTCTAACTTCAGTTAGAGGAATTCCACATGATTACCTAAGCTTGGTTTTTTCGTATACTTTTGAACTATGATTAGAAACTGGAGACTAATTCCTTGGTGAACTGCTTTGATGTGAAAGACTAAAAGTATGCATTTCCTTTTGTGTATCCTTGCAACCCACTAGAATCATTTGTTATTCGCAAATATCCTGGAGTAGGCAATGCTACCATTGTTGTAATATGTAGAGTGTGTCACAAAGTGACTCATATAGAGCTAAGTAGGCTTCTTGGTAGAAATGATGAGGGGCTAAGAGTTGTGTAGCTAATTTGATGGTGGTGAATTTAACAGGGTGTGTTAATGTTAGGGAAAAATCTTTTTCAACCATAGCATAGGGGATCTCTGATCATAGATGGTTGCAGACATGTTACCGATGCAACGTTAGTAGAAATTTCAAACTCTTGCTAGTTGCTCAATGTTTCCAAATGCAGAATCAGTGATTGCAACTTCGACAAGTGTTGTATTTATAGCTCCATTTGAATCCCCCCACTGTCCGATTTCCCTTTATGTTGGAAAAAATCTTACCCTTCTTGAATGATTTGGGTTAGGACGTTCGAGCTTGAAAATACAGCACTGTCCCAACATGTTAGTAGAAATTTCAAACTCTTGCTAGTTGCTTAATGTTTCAAAATCCAGAATCACTGATTGCAACTTCGACAACTGTTGTATGTATAGCTCCATTTGTGTCCTCCCACTGTCCGGTTTCCCTTTATGTCGAAAAAAATCATACCCTTCTTGAATAATTTTGGTTGGGCTTGATAATACATCACTGTCCCAACGTGTTACTTATGCAACCTTAGTAGAAATTTCAAACTCTCGCTAGTTGCTCAATATTTCCAAATGTAGAATCACTGATTGCAACTTCCACAAGTGTTCTATGTATAGCTCCATTTGTATCCTCCCTGTCCGGTTTCCCTTTATGTCGAAAACAATCTTACCCTTATTGAATTATTTAGGTTAGGACTTTCGGGGCTTGAAAACACAGCACTGTCCCAACATGTTCCTTCTGTAACCTTAGTAAAAATTTCAAACTCTTGCTAGTTGTTCAATGTTTCCAAATGCAGAATCATTGATTGGAACTTCGACAAGTGTTGTATTGCTCCATTTGTAGATCCTACACTGTCCGATTTCCCTTTATGTCGGACAAAAGCTTACCCTTTGATGCAACCTTAGTAGAAATTTTAAACTCTTGATGGTTGCACGATATTTTCCAAAGCATAATTCGACAAGTGTTGTATTTCTCCATTTGTAGTTCCTACCACTGTCCGCTTTCCCTTTATGTCGGACAAAAGCTTACGCTTTGATGCAACCTTAGTAGAAATTTTAAACTCCTGATGGTTGTACGATATTTTCAAATGCAGAATTCGACAAGTGTTGTATTTCTCCATTGGTAGATCCTACCACTGTCCGGTTTCCCTTTATGTCGGACAAAAGCTTACCCTTTGATGCAACCTTAGTAGAAATTTTAAACTCTTGATGGGTGCACGATATTTTCAAATGCAGAATTCAACAAGTGTTGTATTTCTCCATTTGTAGATCCTACCACTGTCCGCTTTCCCTTTATGTCGGACAAAAGCTTACCCTTTGATGCAACCTTAGTAGAAATTTTAAACTCTTGATGGTTGCACGATATTTTCAAATGCAGAATTTGACAAGTGTTGTATTTCTCCATTTGTAGATCCTACACCACTGTCCGCTTTCCCTTTATGTCGGACAAAAGCTTACCCTTTGATGCAACCTTAGTAGAAATTTTAAACTCTTGCGGGGTGCACGATGTTTCCAAATTCAGAATCATTGATTGGAACTTCGACAAGTGTTTTATTTCTCCATTCATAGATCCTACCACTGCCTGATTTCCCTTTATGTTAGACAAAAGCTTACCCTTTGATGCAACCTTAGTAGAAATTTTAAACTCTTGTTGGTTGCTCAATGTTTCCAAAAGCGGAATCATAGATTGCAACATCAAGAAGTGTTCTATTACTCCATTTGTAGATCCTCCCACTGTTTGATTTCCCTTTATATCGGTCAATAAAGCTTACCCTTCTTAAATGATTTGGGTCACGACCTTCAAGGCTTGAAAATACAGCACTGCCCTAAATTCAGCTCTAGTACTGTTGACGTGCTTGTAGAGAAACTCTAGAGATGTGATATCCTTTCCTAAGCAGGTCGTGGCTTAGACACCGTGCAGTTTTAATGATGGTCCTTGTGAATAGGGGAGTAGCAAGTTAAATTGGTCTAGTGATGTTTTTGAAATGAGAAAGGACATCGATATTTGTTACCCTTTTGGATCAAGCAGTCACCTCGCACGAGGAGCAACTTCCTTCTCTAGACGTTCCAAAACATAAGCGGTGGCGGTGTGACAATTGCATTCATAAGATTGTAGCTGATGGATAAAAGTGCAAGTAATGAAATTGGTGATACTTTTGTGAATATTTGCTTTACTAATGTTGAGGCATATATATATATATATATATATTTATATATATTCTCTAATCTTTAATATATGCAGTGGTATGATACATATATAGTGCTTTAGAGAGGATTTCATCTCCCCATCGTGACATTAATAGAAATCATAACCATCAATGAAGCAAAGTAATCTGCAAGTAGAAGTGATTTTTATTTCTCAATTACAAGTCCTTAAATAGATAAAAACTACAAATAACAGAACACGTCTATTATTCCTTATTATTTTGATCTAAACTGGCTCCACTAATCTTCCTACAAAATAGCAACAAACAAACCACTCCCCCACAAATTAGCTAGCTTCCAACGGACTTTGTATAAGTAATTTCAATAAATTTATGTAAAAAAAGTAATAAGGTCATTGCAATAATTTGCGATCCATAAACTTGTATACGTACTTTGCAAGATTTATATATGCCACAAATTTTTATATGGTTCGAATAATAGTTAGTTGAAAAAAAAATCAAAATCTTGCAAACATATGATTTATCTAAACAAAAGGTAACTCTATTATCGAGTGAAACTTACTTATACAATTTGAATATTTCAGGAGCTTTTTCCATCACATCTATGAAAACTTGATTCGCGATTAAATAAAATGCAAAAAATTATTATGTTTCTTTTTAAACATAAAACTCAAAAAAGGTTGTTAACCTGAAACTAAAATCAAACAATAAATATTATTCATTCTCATCATAATATAAAAATAATTGTCAAGCATTCGCATGATCCTTATAATTAAATGCTTCATATTATTTTATAACTTAGAAATTATAATGACCCTTTAGGTCATTTTCTCTATTTCCCTATACTTTTATCATTTAGAGCTTTCCTATAGCTGCACAAAATCATTGATGACTTGTAGGGAGTAGGGACTGACATGACGGTCACCAGGCAGTTCGTTTGTTTTTATGCATGTTTTCCTATTTTGAAAGTTTTAAAGTTTGAATGGTTGACTTTCGATTAACCCCAAAACATTTGTTTTAGTCTAGGCAAACTTTTTGTTTAGAGCCTGAGGCTTCGGGACCATTTTGAGCTACCTTGTGACTTTTTGTTAAAAAGTAAGCATTGGGTGTGAGACCCACATTTCTTAGAGAAGTACTCCGTTGGAAGTTTTGACATTTTTGTTGACTCCAAAATGTTGAATTTGGTGGGGATACCATAGTTTGTTTGCATGCATGAGATTTTGAACCAATCTAGCACACCCGATCGGAGTTCATCTGGACATAGCCAATATTTGTTAGTGCCAAGTGCTAGTGTAGCCTCTTTTGTTGTAATTGGACTACTTTTTCGGTTATAAGATCACTTTTTCGGCTCTCAAACTACTTTTGGCGGTATCTGGCCACCTTGATTTGGCAGCTAAAGTGACCCCTAGACCGCATTTATGGTGATAGTTTTTGCGGTCATTTAGCCGTTAATGCGGTCGAGCTACTGCCATATCTCTATCTTCTTCTTCATTTTCCAAATATGAGAATATGTGATTGTGAGTTGGGTCTTCCGAATTTTGAGTTGAATTTCAGTGGTTTGAGTTGGGTTTAGCTTAAGAGCATTGTTGGGATCATCAATCTCACTTCAAAACCCATAAGTTCCGTTAATTTCTTTGTTTTTAGCTTGTTTTGGGTATTCTTGAGAAAGATCATTTAGGGGATGTTTTGTGCTCTAATTGTACCCATCTATGAGGCATATGTTCGTTGAGATGGTGCAGATCTAATGATAGAATCAAACATGTGATTCATGTATATGGTCCAATAAGCTTTTTTTTACTCGCTATTGGGTTCGAGTTTTCTAGTTGAAATATGGGCATCGATTCGCTCGTGTTGATGTGTAGATCACTGTATTAATAGTGTGGTATCAATTGTAGTCTGCTCAGAAGAGAAAAACATAATTCTAATGGATTTGGAGAACGTATGTTTGACTTTGAGGTAAATCTTAGACTTAGCTCGTGGATAAAATTAGTATGATAAACTGCTAGTCTTGGGTTGGGTTAGCTAGCATGATTCATATTGATCTCCTTATTGCTTTGTTAGCCTTATTTTGGGTTTATTCGAGAATAGTATTGCATATCCTTGTCTTTATTATAATTGTTGCTCCCGTCATCTAGTTATGAGTTGGAATCGCCTCAATGTTTCTTAGTTAGGGTCTTAGCCTAGGTTTGGATAGTGTGTGCCTTGGACTTTGGCCACAATGGCTTGTATGGTTTGATTTGAGTTAGATGTGAACCTCCAAGTTGGACCTTGACTTTTGAGAACGCCTTCGGTATTGATATTGGCTATTTGTGGGTTGTTTGGTGACTAGTATTTCTTTAGACTGTGGTCCTGCTTTAGTGTGTTGTGGACTTCCGATGTAAGATTCCACGAAAGACTAGTTATTTCGATGTAAGATTTTGTGAGAAGCTAGGTTCTCAGTGTGTACTTCGATGTAGGATTCTAGAATTGGCTATCTATCCCGATGTAAGATTCAAAAAGATGCTTAACCTTGTTGTGGCTTTTTGATGTAAAATTCAAGGAAGGAATAGCTTCTCCGCTATAAGATTTTGGAGGAGTTTAACTCTTTGAAGTTTCTTCTAACTCTTGTGTTGATGTATTTTAGATCATGCCTCCAATGTGGACTGTGAGTCAGAGCAATAATATAAGTGTTGGGGTTTCTGCTGCAACCGACGAAAGCAGTATACCTTTGCAGACCAAGGATAGAACTCACTCGGCAGAGTAGGGTGCGACTCTTAAAGCTTAAGACGTGTCTGCTAACATAGTGAGAGTTCCACAAACACTTGTTCCTTATCCTCCCAAGATTTCTAAGGCAGATTTTAGGGGAGCTATTCATATGCTCACTTAGTTGGTTGCTGCTCAGTCAGGTCGTTAGGGCACAACACCTATTAACTCAAATTCAAAGGATCCACTAGATGCATCGAGGATTAGGGAATTCCTCAGGATGAACCCACCAGTGTTTATAAGGTCTAAGGTAGAATAATATCCTCATAACTTGATTGATAAGATATGGAAGATTTTGAGGGTGTTAAATGCTACTAATATTGAGGGTGTCGAACTTGCTTCGTAGAAACTCAAAGATGTTACATATGTTTGGTATGATAAATGGGAACAAGATCTTGGTGAGAATTGATAAAACTCAATTATACCTCCCAAATAAGGTATATGCGATTGTTTGCAATAATAATACCCAATATATACAAGTCAGGTCTAACCATAAGGATTGATAGAAAGGATTATGCTTTATTCGATTTTCAAACAAATTCTAACTAACACGATGTTATCTAAAATAAGAATATATAAAATTGGGGGATTTGGGAAGACAAGATTTAATTTAAATATGAGTATCACTATCTCAAAATAACCACAAACAACTTTCACCAAGTTGGAGATGACTAGGGATGTGTGCAATTCGATAGGGGTTTTAATCCAATAGGTAAAGATTAATTAATTTCAAATTAGTCAATAAATGGATAGTATTTGGTCTATACTAGATTAAATATTTTCTCAAACTATCAAATATGTATATATTGGGTTCTTTCGAACCCCAAGACCATGTAAACAAAAGACCAGACATTGGTTGAGTGAGTTAGACTTGCGCCCAAATTACACCTTCCAAAAGAAGTATAATGCAGTTGTTGTTCAAATAAAGGAATAACCAAGGCTAGGATCGATCCCATAATGAATATGGTTTGGACCTAGTTCAATTGCAATTATTTGTGCTCTAATATTATTTATGAAGGGGTGGTGGTGGTGGCTTATGTAACAAATAAAGTTTTATAATTGTAATGACCCGGCTAGTCATTTTTTAAAAGTTGTGTAAATTTATCATTTTTCCCCTCCTAATATCGACCCCAAATTTTTTATGATTGAGTTTTGAAAAATTGGATTCAAACATTGATTTTAAAGTTAAGAATTTTGTAAGATTTGAGTTTGAAAGTCTAATATTATTAAAAAGAGGTTTTTGGTGTCTTTTAGAGTATCGAGTGTCAGATTGGAATTCCGTCGATTCCATCAGTCTCGGAATGAGAAATCTAATTGGTGAAAGTTGTCGGTTTCAGATTCAGAGTTCTTTCATGGATTTGAGGCCCTACGTTGGAAATTATTGAGAATTTAGCCTTTGGATTGACTTTGGTCAATATTTGGGGTTTGGATTCTTGAATCAGAATTCTGAGAGTTTCATTGGATTCGGGAGATGATTCTAGGCTGAGGTGAAGTCTTGGTTAATTTTTGAGAGGTCCTAGGCTTGTTTTAGTCTTTTAGGTGTTGTATTAGTTTCTTGTGGTTTTCACGTATGTCGGATCAAGGAGACCTCATATTCATATTTCGAAGGTTTCATTAAGTCCAGAACATTGAGTTTAACTGATTTTCATATGTGGTTTGTGTATATGAGGTTTCGAACGAATACCGAGGGTCCTTTCAGTGTTTTAAGAGCTGGCTGGTTTTTCTGATGCTCGTGTGCTTCGCTTTCTCGAAGGGTGCCTCGCGATCACGATGTTCTAGAAAGAGAGTCCCTGCTCACAAAAGTGAAGGGCCTCAGTTAAGCGGGGTTAGCTTAAACGAACCACGGGCAAGCGATTTGTGAAGTGATTGCTTATGTTAAATCATTTGGGTAAGATTTTGTTATCTTAAAACTTCATTTTCCTTTGGTTATTTATGGATTTTAACATCAAAATTTGGGATTTTGATTGGCAAATGGAAAGGGTTTTCAATAACTCAAGTTGTAAACTAAAATGGAGATTCTGAAATGATTTTGAGTCCTTTTTTGAAATAGTTTTCACCAATGAGTTCCTAAGGCCTTGAGTGTCATTTTCAAGTGTTGAATTTCGAATTCAAACTTCATTTTCGGAATTGGGTTTTGTTGATTGACCCATTGTTTAAAGTATATGAGTTAGGTATTGTTGTTTCCAAAATTTTATTGTGAATACTTGATTGATATATATTATGTGGCTTTGGACATTGGCCAGAAGCGGAAGACTCAAGTCTTGGAGTGACTAGTTGATTGAATTAAGACAAATTATCTCATAAACTTTATTGGATGAACATTGCGATGATTAAACAATAACATATAAGATTAGTAAATGCAGGTGTTCCCAAAGAAGTATAAGCTCATAGGAGCTTGGACGGAACTTATAGGAGCTATAAAAAGTGAGCATGAAGAAAGTCCGAGCTGAGAAGCAGCACTGGCACACCGTGCCAGCGTGAGATAACTAAAGGTCAACCCTATCACCATGCAGGTGCGCTGCCCCAAGGGCCTAGTGACTGAGACCAAAATCTGGCGCGTTGTAGGCGCGCTCCCCCTGATTCTCCCGATGAATTTCAATATTAAGGATTTTGAATCCAATTTGGAGGAGTGATTAGTCTCCCAAACTCTACAAATAGAACCCTGGGCTTATTTTGTCTGGTTACTTCTTCTTTTTTCAAGTGCAAGAACATGGGACACCAATTTACTCTAGGTTTCAATCTTCGTCTAATTATTTAGTCTTGAATTACCTGAAAACAATCTTGTTTATGTTTTTAATTGTTATGAGTGGCTAAAAGCCTTTGTTTTGGGGCTATAATCATGGATGACTGTTTAGGTCGATTTTTATGGATGATTTTGGTTATCATATAAATTACTCTTGTATTCTCGTTTTAGTATTTCATGTTTGATCACCATTGAGACATATTTAGTGTCTATTCATGAACTCAAGAGACGTATATGCACTACAACAAATTTGGCCTATGGCAACACTTATTTTAGACCACACTTCAGAAACGTTGCAAAAAATATTTAAGGGCACACTTTTGAGGCTTTACTTTTGATCAAACCTTTTGGCTACAAAATAATAGACCATGCCTAAAAAACGTGCCCTTAGACAATATGGGTTACACTTTTAAGTGTTGTCCAATCATAAAATAATTGGCAACACTTTATGATATATTTTGCTACACTTTTTAAGTGTTATTAATTTTTAATTATAATGACCAACACCTTTATAATTGTGCCTTAAATATTCACTTAAATTTTCAGCTAAATTTATCATTCCCTCCATATATTGGGTTTTAAGAAAAAATAGCGCGGTCCTCAAATATTCTTAAGAATATTTTCGTCATTCATCATTCAGAGAGTGAAGAGTCACTCTCATCCCTAAAAAAATTCTGAATCAAATCTGGGAATTTTGTTTGTCATTCATCGATTAGAAAAGGGTTTGTTACTTTCTTCAAAACTATAGTGAGGCAAATCTGTTGAATCTTCCACAAGAGTTCATCTTCGAGGTAGGGTTTTGAAAAACTTTGAGATTTCATCATGAATCAACGCCTTCTTATGGGTTTCATTATTACACTCGGTAATCTTAAATATCCTTCATCATATTGTTTTAATTTGTGAGCTTTTGTTAGTGTGAACATAATTTGTGCTTCGGTACATGAAACCCATAAAAATTGTGAACATAATTTTTTAGGGATTTCTTTTGGATTACAACTAATATTATGTTAGTTTGTCAACTGGGTTTTAGAGTTTTTGTTTTTTCATTGCGATTTCTCGATCTGTTTTTCATTGCGATTTCTCGATCTGATTTGTCAACAGAATTTCTGTTCACATTGCGATTTGTGAACATAATTTCTTGTATTTTTCCTCAATGTTAATTTTTGTAAGTATTTTCTACAGGTTTGTACTTGTTATTATATATATCTTGATGTTTAGATTTTTTCAGTTTTTGCTTTAGCAGAAAAGATTATTAGTCTTTGGTGGTGAGCTTGCTACTTATAAAAAATAGTTTTCTGTGAGCTTGGGAGAATATGGTGCAATGTTAATAGTTTTTTGTGATTTTGTTAGGATTTTCTCTGTGAGTTTGGTAGCATATTTATCATGTGAGCTTGGTAGCATATTGATTTTGAATAATACTAATTTCAATTTATTTTTTCTCCTAGAAAATTATCCTACACGTGAGAAGATTTAGTGGACTTGAACTTGAATTTTGACTTAACGTAATTGTCATGGCTGGGTAAGAACTTCTTATCCTCTATATTTTCTTATTGTTCTATTTTTATACTATATATAATGTTGAAGAATCAGTTTCAATTTTAGGATCTATTTATATTGTTAATGCATAAATTAATGTATATCTTGGAGATTTTACATCAGCTTTTAATATTTAGGATCTCAAATAATTTATCTAAGTGTTGGATGGATTATCCAAGGTATAGTAAAGAGTATATTGATGGTGTTCAATCTTTTTTGGACTTTGCTTACTCTGTTGGAGATCCTCAAAGAGAACAAATTCAATGCCCATGTTCAAAGTGTTGTAATATCCATTGGTATCGAAGGAACGTAATATATGATCATTTAATATGCTATGGCTTTGTTCAAGGCTATACAAGATGGATCAATCATGGGGAATGGGAAATACCGAAAAATGTTGATACTAACATGGATGAAGCTTACTCATATGATGATATTGATGGATTGTTGAATGATACCTTTAGAGATATTGCACAAGATGAAGGAGCTTATGAAGGCCCAAATGAAGACGCCCAA
>NW_006238981.1:2165865-2168735 GCF_000226075.1 Solanum tuberosum | reverse complement strand
CCATGTTTGTGGAGCTTCTCGATTTGTTGAACATCCTGAAGTAGATAGTGAGCTTGAGTCTTCTAAGAAACCTCATCGTGTTCCTATTAAAATTTTGAGACACTTTCCGTTGATTCCTAGACTCAAAAGGCTATTTATGAGCTCAAAAATAGTAGAATCATTAAGATGGCATGACGAGCAACGTTCTAAAGATGGAAAGTTAAGGCATCCTGCTGATGGACAAGCATGGAAAGAATTTGATAACATGCATCAAGAATTTGCAAAAGACTCTCGTAATTTGAGACTTGGCTTAGCAAGTGATGGATTCAATCCATTTCGAACCATGAGCATATCTCACAGCACATGGCCAGTTATGTCAATGGTGTATAATTTACCTCCATGGATGTGCATGAAATCAGAATACCTTATGCTTTCTTTGCTTATACCTGGACCGCGATCACCTGGAAATGACATTGACATTTATCTACAACCATTAATAGAAGAGTTGAAGGAGTTGTGGGAGTTCGGGGTAGAAACATATGATGCTTCAAGAAATCAAACTTTTCATATGCGAGTAGCTCTTTTGTGGACAATTAATGACTTTCCTGCATATGCTATGTTGTCCGGTTGGAGTACAAAAGGAAAGTTGGCTTGCCCTTGTTGTAATTATGGCACTAACTCGTTCTATCTAAAACATAGTCGAAAAATCTGTTATATGAGCCATCGTGTTTTTCTACCTATGGATCATCCGTGGAGATCTGACAAAAAGTCTTTTAATGTAAAGACAGAATTTAGGTCTCCTCCTCCGTTATTGCAGGGAACAGATCTGCTTAATAGCCTACAGAATGTTGAAAATGTATTTGGAAAAGTGCAAAAGAAATCAAATAATGGCCCATGGAAAAAACGATCAATCTTTTTTGAATTGCTGTACTGGCAACACAATTTGCTGCGTCATAACCTTGATGTAATGCACATAGAGAAGAATATAGTTGATAGTATAATTGGAACACTTTTGGATATTTCTGGCAAGACGAAGGATCATCCAAATGCTCGTTATGACCTCAAAGAGATGGGCATTAGGAAAAGCCTTCAACCAAAAGATACAAAGAATGGTAGGAAAGTAAAGCTTCCAAGAGCGTGCTTTTCAATGTCTAAGGGAGAAAAATCTATTTTTTGTGGTGTTCTCAAAATGGCAAAGCTGCCTGACGGTAGTGCTTCTAATATTTCTGGATGTGTGAAGCTAGCTGAAAGAAAAATATCTAATTATAAGACTCATGATGCACATTTTATGTTACATTACCTGCTGCCTATACCTATTAAAAGCATATTTCGTGAGCCTGTTGCTATTCCTTTGATTCGTTTAAGTTCCTTCTTCCGTCGTTTATGTCAAAAAGTTATTACATTGGAAGAACTGGATCGTTTAGAACTAGAAATTAAAGAAACATTATGTCAGTTGGAGCGAATTTCCCCCCTAGCTTTTTTGATATAATGATTCATTTGTCTGTTCATTTGGCGAATGAGGTAAGATTAGGGGTCCTGTACAACTTCGATGGATGTATTCTCCTAAAAGAGAAATGGGCACTTTTAAGTCATATGTTCGTAACAGAAGGCATCCAGAAGGATGTATTGCAGAGGCACGTCGGGTTACAGACTGTTTGAATTCATGCTCTAGATATTTTCATGAGGGTGTACAAACCAAATTTAATAGAAGACCCCGAAATGATGATGAGGGTGGATCACTAGATGTGCAAACCTCTAACTTGTTTCCTAATAGAGGTTGTCCACTAGGTGGAAAAAAGGGACGAGCCAACCTTTCTTGATAACAAAGTCACGACATCAAGCACATGGATATATACTGAACAATTGTGATGAAGTTCTAGAATATATTAGGTAAATTGATTCACTAGTATTATATCATTTATTGTATATACTTCTTAAATTATTTTACTCATCTGATTGCTAACAAATAACAGTATCTGTTCTGTAGAGAGCATGAACTTGAGGTTAGTAATCAAGGGAAAAGGATCTAAATGGAGTAAGGCCAAAAATCATAGTCAAAGCTTCTTTCAATGGTTTGAGGCTCGTGTTATGCATGAGGATGTGTCAGATTTGATAAAATAGTTATCGAGATGACCCAATTCAGTTGCTAAAAGATATGCAGGGTATATTATAAATGGGTATAGATTTCATACAAGGCGACGTGAAGCAAAGCGTAAAACACAAAATGGTGGTGTTACATTAGTTGCTTTAACTACGAGTTTTGCAAGCTCTAAGGATAAAAATTCGATTGATGCAAATCTAACTTATTATGGTAAATAGTTGATATCCTTGAGTTGGATTACTATAACCATTTTAAAGTTGTCCTATTTAAGTGTGAATGGATTAAATGTGACCATTCAATGGGCCCTTCTATACCTGAAGATAATGGTGAAGTTGATTTAGTGAGCAGTGATATACCAGCCACAGTTATTAAGGTGTATCCACGTGAATTTGTTGCTGAAGAACCTGAACATGAATCTGAGGATGAGGATGAGTTCGATATTGAGGATACATCATAAGTTCTTTCTTTTATTCTACAATTTAACTCTGCCTTACATAGTTAGCTTTAAGTCTTTGGAATTGGGAGTTAAAAATGGTTCATTTTACAAAGTTTTTAAGTTTTTACGTTTTATAGCTGTCACTTTGTTTTCTAATTCTCCAATAAAGTTATCATTGATTGCTTTTCTTGGTCTGAGAAATCTTTGAAGGTATACAACATTTTATCTTGTTTGCACTATATTTCTACATTTCTGCATTGTTTTATTGTTTTTGCACTATATTTCTGCATTTCTGCATTGCTGCACTATCTTTTAATTTTCTGCACTATGTTTCTTTATTTTCTGCTTTGCATT
>NW_006238981.1:2165606-2165721 GCF_000226075.1 Solanum tuberosum | reverse complement strand
TTACATTTTCTGCACACTTTTCACTGCAATTTTGTATTTTCTGCAGCGTCTTATATTTTTTGCACTATATTTCTGAATTTCTGCACTATATTTCTACATTTCTGCATTGCTGCAA
>NW_006238981.1:2164873-2165558 GCF_000226075.1 Solanum tuberosum | reverse complement strand
TTACATTTTCTGCACACTTTTCACTGCAATTTTGTATTTTCTGCAGCGTCTTATATTTTTTGCACTATATTTCTGAATTTCTGCACTATATTTCTGCATTTCTGCACTATATTTCTGTATTTCTGCATTGCTGCACTACCTTTTCATTTTCTGCACTATATTTCTATATTTTCTGCAAACTTTACACTGCATTATTATATTTTCTGCACTAAATTCTTATTAGTTGCTATACTAACTATTATTTTTATATGAAGAATGAATCAAGGAGCAGCCTTAAAGAAAAAGGTTCTGAATTCTAACAACGGTTCAAGTCCAATAAAGAATGTAAGTTTTGATTATCAATTTCGATAAGTGCTGAGCTGCGCAAACAATTTCAAATTAAGAAGGAAAAACTTGACAATGAACGCAAGAATCTAGTTATGAAAGGAAAAATTCCGATCAGGCACCACCTTATAAAAGGAAGAATTGTATGTCTGTTACAGCAAATGCAAGTGAAAGACAACCTATGCAGAGATCAATTCAGTTTGAGGAGTCAATTCAAATGCAAGAGAGGAGTAAACTACCTATACATAAAATCTGTGACCCAACTTTATCAAGGAAAGAAGTTAATACTTCCCATATGACTGAAAGAACACAAGGTGAAGAAGAAAATCAACTTGATATTGAGGAAGTTAATACTTCCCAT
>NW_006238981.1:2163796-2164551 GCF_000226075.1 Solanum tuberosum | reverse complement strand
CAGATGACTCATTTAAGGCAGTGTTTGGAAATGAGCAGCCTGGTCGAGTTCGATGCTATGGTAGATCTGTGACAAGAACTTCTTTAAAAAAAGATGAGGAAATCATCAAAATCAAACAAAAACATGCTGATGAAATTAATTCATTTAAGGAAGAAGTTAAAGAATTGAAAGAAGAAGTGGTTGAATTGAGAAAGTTGGAGGGATTGAAGGAAGAAGTGCAAGAATTGCAACAACTGCGACATCTCATGAAATTGTTGGTAAAAAATAATCCTGGACTAAACCTTGAGGATGCAGAAGGGTTTATCGGATCTAACCAACCATCTCCGGTTGATTCTAGTAGTGCACGGGCTACAAGAGGCCAAAATCTTCCACGTTCCTTTGGATCAAATCATGGCCCGACTCTTGGAAAGGTATTATCGATTTGACTATATTTAGGTACTAAATACTAAAGATATGTACAATCTTTTTCATTTATGCTAGCGTTCTTATTTTCTGCATTATGTTTCTTGAAGTTTTGTTCTATATTTCTGCATTTATGTAATCAATACCACATTTTTTCTGCATTTGTGTGCTGCATTTTAGCATTATTTTCATGTGTTTCTGCATATCTATGATTTACTGCCTCCCACATCATAACGAGATTGTAGATTAATATTATATTTTTGCATATTTGCAGTTTCACATATTGTTGAATTATAGTTTTACATTTTCTAAGTATACTTACTTTCTATCTAATCAAGTTTCAATTTCACTTT
>NW_006238981.1:2156125-2163623 GCF_000226075.1 Solanum tuberosum | reverse complement strand
CATTTATGTAATCAATACCACATTATGATTTATACAGCGTTCTTATTTTCTGCATTATGTTTCTTCAAGTTTGTTCTATATTTCTGCATTTATGTAATCAATACCACATTTTTCTGCATTTGTGTGCTGCATTTTAGCATTATTTTCATGTGTTTCTGCATATCTATGATTTACTGCCTCCCACATCATAACGAGATTGTAGATTAATATTATATTTTTGCATAATTGCAATTTCACATATTATTGAATTATAGTTTTACATTTTCTTAGTATACTTACTTTCTATCTAATCAAGTTTCAATCTCACTTTTAACCTGTAGGAAACTTATGGCGATGCAATTGGAAATGGTGGCCGAAAGTTGAGTTGATTCGGTTGACCTATTTTATCCATTTATGATCTAATATTATTCATGATACTACATGAATAGTTTGGATGTTTTAAATTTTATTAAAAGTACTATAGCACACTTTGAAGTAATTTGCATTACTAACTGTTGATGTTGAATATTAGAATATTTCAAAGTTTTTGTATTGTGAAGATATTTTTGGTTCTCTATTATTTAATGTGATGCTTTATATTTCTTATTTAAAAAGTGGTTTCAAGATACATATTATAATAATAACTTTTTTTTAAAAAAGTTGTTATTATATTTTAATTTTTAATTAGAAAGTCGTGGCTTAGCTTGTATAAATGTGGCCACATAGATATAGGCATAACTACCTTCACCAACATTTTTATAGTGTGGCTGAATGTTGAAAAACAAGCAACAAGTTTAAAGTGTTGCCTATAAAGAATTCAAAAGTGTTGTTTTAAAGCACAAAAGTGTGCCCGTAGATGGTATACAGAAGCGTTGTCATAGGTGAATGCAAAGGCAACGCTTCTTATAATTCGTAGCCTTTTCCTCTTAAAAGTGTTGCCTTAGGGAAAATGTTACGCTTGTTTAGGCCACCCCCTTAAAAGCGTTGCCATAGGTAAAAAAGTGTGGCCTTTGATCAAAGGCAACATTTATTTATAGTTTAGGCCACATTTTTCAACTGTGGTTGGAGGGCAAATTTGTTGTAGTGATGTAGATAGACCAAAGAATATGTGAGAGCGATCTTTCTTACATACTACTTGTTTAGATTCGTGTTTAGGATTAACATCTGGATGAACATTGTGCTTGGTTAAGAGACAAGATGAAAAATAAATTCTCTAGAATGGAGTATGTCTGTCCTTACTCGACTATGTAGTTAGGTAGACAACTGAGGTAGGTGGTTAGAGGTCGAGAGATCATGATCATAATATCAACCCTGTAAATCACTAATTTGATAACCATAAGAAATCCATGAAACATATGTGATACATGAGTCTTTAGCATGTTGCAGCCCTGAAATTGTCCTCTTATTGTTTTAACACCGAAATTGAAGTGCCCATTATTAGTTACTTTCAAGTACTAAATAATTGCAACCGTAAAAGTAATATCAAAGAAATCAAATTCTTGAATTAAACTTGCTTTAAATTGTAGATTGAGTTGAATTAGATATAAATTGATCGTAAGTACTTTAGGTTCAACAATCCGACTCTAGAAGAGCGACTATATTACTTTTGTGACCACATACACTTGCGTGTGTATTTGGGAGCAACAATCACCACGTAACTTGGTCTATGGGTTTATGATTTATTAATCCTTACACTTGTTCCCGAATCAGCTATTACTTGACAAGGTCAAACTATTATATGAGGATTGATAGCCTCAAATTTACATTGTATTATCCATTTCCCCCTTCTTTACCCCCTTTGTCCAGTAAGTAAGAATAAGGTGCCTTCTAACGTAGGCCCCTGTTTAAAAGCTTTCAAAGCGAAGGGAAAAATAATACATGTGTGCATACTTTTCAAGGATTACTATATATTAGGTACACTTCGTTAATTCTTCATGATTACCACAACCATAGTTATAGATTTAGCTACTCATAGTTGTATGACAACAATCAATGATAAATAAGTTATGCATAACCATACACTTTGAAGATGAATAGTTGAAACCCGAAATATTGAGTTGAAATTCAAAGTCAAAAGTCATGAATCGAAGTGTTAAATCTCTTCAAAATTCAATAATCAACTCAAAATAGTCATATTCTTCTATTCCCATAACTAAAATGAACAGAAAGTATAAAAGAAAACGCAGGAAAAATATTTATAGACATTAAAATCTAATCCTAAACAAAAAATAAAAACTGGGATCGACAACTTCTATGAACCCATCCATGGGTTGTAGTACATTTTATGGCTCGTGGAAGCCTTTTATAGATGACATGATCTTCATAGTCTCAGGACTTATTTCATGGACATGAACTACAGTCTGTGCAACCTTTTACGGCCCGTAATCCTCCCTCGTAGGGATTAGACTTCTTTGCCCCTTCTCTAAATCTCAACCACGACTCCCTTCTACGGCTTGTAGAGCTATTTATGGGTCTTATTGTCTCTTTCGTAGAACTCATGCCGCTTTTCATTGTTTCTGAATATTTTCAACCACTTCCATCTATTGCTCCTAGTTAGTGCCGGCAAAATGATCCCATATTTTGGTAACCCGTTTAACCAGCTCATATTTTAATGGGTTGGGTGAGTGATTTTTTCTATTGGTAAAATATGGGTTGATACCCATATTTAACACATAAAAATATGGGTAAAATATGGGTAAAATATGGATTAGCCAAATGGATTAAGCTTTAACTTTTATTCACTCAAAATTCATGATATCACTAAAAATATTGTAACTTTTCTTCCATTTAATGTCTTGTATAAAAACTAATTATTCTTCTCTATAATTTAAAAGATGAAAGTCTTGGGCCCTCCAAAAGATATATATATTAAATGTACATTTCTTTTGTTAATTATAATTATATTTTTTTATTAGTTTAATTTTATATTGGATAACAAATAATAGTGTAAAATAAGCAAATCATGTATTAGTATGGACATTGCTTAAAGTGCATTAAGCATGTTTTAGTCCTAAAATTCAAATATTCATTTACTTTGAAATTAAAAATATTTTTCCCTTGTAATTAAATAAATTTATTTTATATTGAAAAGTTATAGGATTTTTTCTTTTTAGTTTTATGATACAATATAACGAAATAAAGTATATTCAATAATTTTCATCTAAAAAAAGACTAAAATATCTTCTCCATGTTGAATTCTTAAGTAGAGTACAATTTATTAATGAGAATATGGGTAAACTAGTATTTTACCCAACCCGTTTGTTATGCAATCCATTTTTACTCATATCAAATATGGGAGGGTTGAATTATTACCCATTTTATGTTGACCCATTTTCAACCCGCCCATTTGCCACCACTACTCCTACTTCAAACTATGGCTCGTAGATTGGCTCATAATTTTCTCAGAAAATCTACCAACCTCATCTTTTCAAGGACTTAGTCTACAAGTCTTATTTTCATGCAAAACAATCACAAACACATCATATCTAATAAAAAGTGCTAGAGAATTTGCACAAATCTTATGTTTTAAGCATCAAAAGTGTTGTAAGTCCATGACACATCAACACCCTCAATTTAAAATTGTTTCTTTTCCTCCAGTGACAGACACAACTATCACATCACGATAAACTTAGCTAAAGAGAACTAAGAACGTACGACAATCACAAGGCTTTAACAGTTTATTTTATACACGCGGCACCCACCTCTTTCTTCATCAGTGCAAATTCTCAACTTCTCAACTTAACACATGCTTATCAACGATTGACATGACCATATGAACAGACAAGACTACATATACAACTAATTATCACCTTAAAAAAAATGCAACTTGTAGACACATGATTTTTGACCGTACTTGATGTTTTACACTATTTTTAATTCTTAAATATTTTATTTATATTTAAATTAGATATTTTAATCTTTATCTGATTTTAGTAAGTTTATTTTAAAATATTTGAAAACCACCAAAATAGAGTCACATTTTAGTGCAAGTCTTGTTTTTCAATTGATTAAGAAGAAAAACAAATTTACAAAACAAAAATATATGTTTTTTTTTTAATAAATAAGCTATTGTATTCTTAATTATATTATTAGATTAGTTATTTAACATTTCTTATATTTTATTAGTTCAAAAATATTTAGCTAATATTTTTATTGTTATTGTTATATATATTTAATTAAAAAATTATTACCCTAAACTATTCCACTCACCCATTTTCTTACCCCATTATCCCATAACTATACACTCTTACCCTCACATACTCCCCATCCCAACCTATTATAAAAACACAAATTTAAAAAAAAAAGGACTCCGATCCTACACGCAGCAACACCAAATCCACCCGCCCACACATTTCTTTTTCTTCACATCCAAATACATCCTACACTACAATTGACTACACAAATAAAACAATCACATAGAAATATCAAAAGAAAAAAAAAATGACACACGTACAACTATAAAAAAAAAATAAAGATTGAGTTCGAGGTTTGCTTTCGTGGTTCCTCATTGCAGTTTTTTTCTTCTCGTGAATTAATTTTCACAAAAGGTAACATTTTAACTTCATTGTATGATTTTATTTCATAATTATATAAGATGCGATTCCAATATTCACTACAGAAGAATTTGCGGCGGTGTACATACGGCGGTTTACTAAAAATGCCACAAATACCATATATTATAGCGGTTTTTCATCCGCCGTATCAAACGTTTCAAAACCGGCGGTCTAATGTACATGTTGGCCGGCTTAAAACGTCGAATACTCACAAATTAGGAGTCCCCTTACTCTCTCAAACCCTATTCTCTGCCTTTCTCGCGCAAGTGATCGGTGGCGATTCCATTTTCTTCTCCTCTTCTCGCCATGTCTCCTATGAAGCTCACAGATTCAGGCAGGTCTCTCAATGTAATCTCTTTTTTGCTTTTGTTATTTGTATGAATCTCATTTCTTTGTGATTTTGTGATGCTTCGCCACTTAAGTTTCATGGTCATTGTATGAATCTCGATTTGTTTGTGATTTTGTGATGATTCATCACTTTAGTTTGAGGAATTGAATTAGTCTGCTTAGGTTAATTGAAGTTAAAATTTTAGCCAAAGTTACTAAATTCGACCGATCAAATCAACTCCAAATCCATTCCGTTTTGTTCATCATTAAAATTTCTCTAAATTATGGAAGCTAATTTCTTCTGTAATCCATTGTAGAAGAGGAGATTTTGTAAATTGTGTATTTCTTTTTCCTTGTGAATAGTGATGGGCGAAAGAGAGTTGTGGAAGCAGATGCTGGAGTTGTCGCCGAAGCAAAATCGGCTACAGAGACAGAAGGTGAAAGTGCTTAGTAGACTCCAGGATTTAAATCTCGAAGAGGTTAACTCCCTGGCTTTGAAGATCAACTTTGGCTTCAATTTAATCACCTACCTGTTCGGTTAACTTCGTAAACCCCATCTTTCCTCATTTTTTGATTTTTTGCTATTTGTACTGGTTAATTGAGTAATTGATCCATTTTTTGCCTCATAAGCTTAAGTTTTGAAGTTTTTGTTACTGAATTCGGGTGCGTGCAAACATTTGTTGAATGTGAATGTGGAAAGAGCAGAAGATGTACTTATGCATAAGAGATGATGGACATAACAGGGGATCCTAAGAATGCCTTTGATATCCACCTTGTGTAGGTTACACTCTTATCTGCTTTTCAAGCATTTTGATGTGTGCTTGCCTTGTATATGCATTTTCTCTTGATAATTCTAGAAACCGACATCAAGTTGAAATGACATTTGAAAAACTTCATTGTGATCGTAGCTGATGTATAAGAGATGATGGACATTGCAGGGGATCCTGAAAATGCCTTTGATATCCACCTTGTGTAGGTTACACTCTTACCTGCTTTTCGAGCATTTTGATGTGTGCTTGCCTTGTATATGCATTTTCTCTTGATAACTCTAAAAACCGACATCAAGTTGAAATGACATTTGAAAAACTGCATTGTGATCGTAGCTGATTAAGTTGGGGATTTGATTCACCGCCTAAGATGTTCCCAAGAAGCACATGATCTGTTATGTGATTGCTTTTAAGGTAGTTGAGAGCAGTACTTGGTTTCCCACCAAGAGCTTTGCCTCCACCACCGCCAGAAGGTCTTCATCTGGAATTAGGATGATGCAGATACTTTATGGAAATTATACTGATGAAAAACACTATGCTACTAAGGTAAAATTTCTAACATATCTAGTTAGCATTAGTGAATTTACTTTAGTATTCTGTCATGATATTTACTTGGATTCATTGTGTACTTAGTTGTATTTTCATTGGATAGGTATTGCTCTTACTTTGTTTGTATTTGTTTGGCTAAGTCCTTATCATTACTACATGTGTTGCAATAGTTGTATTTTCATTGGATAGGTATTGCTCTTACCTTTTTTGTATTTGTTTGGCTGAGTCCTTTTTATCATTACTGCATGCATGTGTTGCAATACCTAGAACTTGAATGTCTCAAACCAGATATAACACTCTCTCTTCATGAGTAATTAATGTGTTTGGCATATAGAAGTTGTTGTAACTGTTGTATAGCATTAGTGAATATGATGCATTGAGAGGCATAGGGAATCATGGAAAGTTGTGGCACTTATCCTCGTAGCATCGCCGAATGGTACACAACTCACACTAGAAATGAATCTAGTTCTATAGAATTTAATCTCAGATCACAGGTAAGTTAAATCAAGTTCTTGTTTTTATCCCTGAAAGATAGGTTAATCAAGTATTGATTCAATTGTTACTTAACTTAGGTAAGAAGAACACAAATAAGGGGAATTTGAGGAAGCTGCAAGAGCTTGTCCCTAATATGGACAAGGTAAGGTAATCTTAATGTACAATGCCCAAATTTTGGATGTTGCTCAAACATACATATATATCTTTCATGACATTCTAACCCCTCTATTATTGGCTCTCTCAAAAATTAAATATTGGTTTCATGATACTGCAGGTGACATTCATTCACCTGATAGCCAAAAAGATCACCAGATGAATCTTACCACCGTAGATCATGTGAGTCCTCATCGTATGGTACTTTTAAAATATGATATGGTTAATTTTCTTCAAGGAAATGGATGTAAAACATTACTCCTTAATATTTTAAGAATTTCATTATGTAACTTTGAAATACTTATGTTTTCCATAAATGGTGAATGACTTGTTTCACTAATCCTTCTTATATGTTTGTGTTGATACTATTATGGAAAAAATAAATACGCTTTGAGCATTAAAGAAAGTGTAGAAATGGAATAAATTAAGAACATAAAAAGGAACAATAATTGATTACATTAAACCCACATTATGGCGGTTTAAAACTGTCGTTCAGGACAATGTTCACCACGTCACCTATGCTATTGTGGCGTTACTGAACCGCCATAATAAAGAATTCTGAACCGCCAGTTTATACATATTATAATTACAGCGGTTTTCCAAAAACCGCCACAACATGTTTGTGACAGGCGGAATCACGACGTTTCTCTAAACCGCCAGTGATGAGTGTAGCGG
>NW_006238981.1:2147826-2155866 GCF_000226075.1 Solanum tuberosum | reverse complement strand
AACCGCCGCAATTCACCCCTAACAACCGCCGCTATTACTCCTTTTTTTTGTAGTGATTATGAAGTTGCTCAAATTCATGTGTGCTTAATTTTTCGCCTTATAATATGAAATAGGTTGAGAATTTTTATATCATTAAATTTAGAGCAAAATTTGTATAACATGTGATTATTTCATGCATGCTTAAAGGTATTTTTATCTTGTTGTTGATTAAATCACGAAACTTAATGTTCTACGATATGTAATTAATTGATATTTGGATAAGATTTAGTTATAATGAATTAAGTTGCTTCTTCAATTTGTATGCTTAATAATATTGTGTTCATTTTTTTAGTAAAAAATAAAATAAAATAAAATATAATATGCAACTTTCTTTGCATTTCCTTTTAGTAATGAATCTTAATCAGAGTTTTCAATTAATTTGTGTATGTTGATCTATTTTAAAAATATTTTTAATTGAAACATTAGGAACATAATTATATTGATAATAATAACAGATAGACTATATGATTTGAAGGGCATTACTCAAATATTAGGTGCGACACATCAATGAATTGGTAATTAATGGCAAGGTTGGAAAGCACTTCTACCAATATGCCACACACTAATAAAATAAGACAGATCTAAATATGTTTAAAATAAATCAAAGAATGTGGGACATAAGCATTTTTATTTAAGCTTATAAACATAATATATCCAAAATTTATTTCAAGCCTTACATAAAGTCAACAAAGAAGATGTGCTAGAACCACGAGACTCGAGGGGTGTCTGATACCTTCCCATTGGTCAACAAAATTCCTTACCTAAATTTCTAGTTTGCACACCAACAAAATAAAGAATCAATTTCATTTATATTAGGGATTTAAATAAGGTGACTACGAACACCAATATTCAATTTCAAGTAGCGATCCTGATGAGTCCACGATTTGGACTCATTTAGGGCATTATTTTAATAGATTTAGTATCCTCAAATGCATGTTTTGTGCCAATAACTGATGTAAAATCCCTGATTTTCAGGTATTTGGATTTATGAACGAAGCATGGACACTAATGTTCAGAAAGGAACAAAGCAAGCTAAAGGAATGAATAAAAAGACTCGGTGATCACCAATGTCACTGGGTGAATCGCCAAATTGCCATGATATCGCCTAAAGTTACAGAATGCTGAAGCTAAACTAGGGGTAAATTTGGCGAGCAGCAATTCCATTCGGCGTGTCGCCGATCCATTTTGCGAAGGACGACCAGATCGCCAAAAATGCTGAAGAAGATTCAAACAAGTGATGATGGGCGAGATAGAAGGCAAATGGGTGACTCGCTGAATGATTCGGCAATCCCGATCTGGATCGCCTAAAGTTACAACAGCCGGACCAAGAAGAAGTGGAAAATGAAGGCGAGATGAAGAACAATTGGCCAGTCGCCAATCTGTCGGCTAAGCCAGACTTACCTCGCTGAGTGATCTTAAACAGTTACACATCAGACTTGTTTAAATTAATTTTGGCTAGAGAGAGAAGTTCATTCAGAAAAAAGGAGAAATAGAAAATTGAGAGCAAAAACATTACCATTGTGGTTTTCAAGGGATTTTATTCTTGGTTGAGATTTTGTAATAGAGAAGATCTTTGTAATTCCTAAACTTTTGAATTTCAATTACCCAACTGTAGAAAACATGGCAGATGTTAATTTTCTTATTTTTTGATATGAGTGGCTAAAACCCTTTTCTTGGGGTTTTTACTATGAAGCCAATTGTTGAGTTTTACTAAGTGGGTGTCGTTGAATTGGAAATAATGGTGTTAATTTGAAGTGGGTCTGAGTTGCTGCTGCGTTTTGAAGTCGTGTTGCATGTTTAGTGTAACAAGTTCAGTGTTGTGCACTTCCTCGAGAGAGAGTTGCAGAGCCAAAGTAGCAATCTTAGCATCCTTAGTGGTGGGTTACCATGATTTCAGCTTGAGAGAGTGAAATATGGGATCTATCCTTTGTATCCAACTCGAGAGAGTGGATTTGATGAGGACCAAGGGCTGGGCATCTTCTGGTTAGTGTTGAAGTTCGAGAGAATTCGACATAGAAAAGGTAATTGTTCGAGAAAAAGTTACTTTACATATGGTCTGACCTACCCACAACAAATTATCCTATTGTGAGCATCAATATTCACCCACTAAGTTAGAATTCGGCAATTGGTTGGTCATTACCCCAAGTTTTACTTTACTATTTGATCGTTTCGTGTTGAAGTGTGAAATTGGAGGGATAATAGAAACAAGATATTTGAAACTAAAACCAAAACAGTGAAATACTTGCTCAATTGAAGAGATTGTTGTCATACTTTCATCATTGAATTTGAAAGAAAAAAAACTACTCCTTGTGGGATTCGGCCACAACTCACTTAGTTGGGTTATAGTACTGACTAACGATCGTTGGCACTTAGTATTGGATAAAGTGTACTGATACGTGAAATCGAAATGGCGTCGTTGCCGGGGAGTAGAATTACTTAGAGTTCTTTGATTGAAGATTTGACACTCTCGAATTTGTTGGCTGTAGTTGAATTAGCTTTGGCTCCTTTGTGTAAGTGATGGTTGGACTACATAGAAGTGAACATGAGTGAGGAAGAGATGAATGATAGTCAAACAGGTCATCGGGATAGTATTGACGATATCAATAGTGTTTACAACCCAGCTCAATCGGGTGGGATGGGTGCAATTTGCATCCCACAAGCTGATGAGAATGCGATGTTTGAAGTCACTAGCATAACTCTTCATCTACTCCAATTGAGAAGACTATATGGAGGCTATAACACGAAGACCTGCATGAACATGTTAGAAATTTTACAGAGGTATGCAACCCGTTTTCATTGAAAAATGTGGCACAAGAGTCAATTCGGCTGCGGTTATTTCCACTATCCTTAAAGGGAAAAGCTAGTAAGTGGTTAGCCGAGTTACCAAACAATTCCATCACATCATGGAAGGAGCTGAATATAGCATTCAACACAAGGTTCTTTCCTCCATCAAGGATGATGAAACTTATAGACAATATTCAAGGTTTCAAGCGACGGGAGGGAGAACCCATCCATGAAACGTGGGTGAGGTTTAAGAAACTCTTACTTAAATGACCAACTCATGGGTTACCAAACGATTTGTTACTCCAATATTTTTATCGGAGTCTTGATTTCAGTTAATAAAGGAGTGGCTGATCAGTTGGTACGAGGAGGAATAATGTTACAATCACTCGAGGTGGCTTCGTTCCTTCTTAATGACATGACTAAAATACCAAGCATGGTACACCCAAGAGGATCAAGTTTCTTCATTTTGTTTTTGATTAATGCAAGAGCAACTTGATAAGGAGGGAGACAGAGGGGGGGGGGGTGGTGGATGAAAACATCAAGAAGATGTTGGCCCAAATGTAATTTCTACAAGAGCATATGAAAGGGACATGTGAAGTGTTTAAAGTTGAGGAGGGTTCTTCTTCCAGTTACTCAAGGCTGGGGGAGAATCAAGGTTGGAACTCCAAGAGTTATGAGGAGGGTTTCTACCCACGCTATCTATAGCGAGGTGGAAATCAAGGTTGGAACTATCACAATGGAGAAGAGCAAATGTGATACTATCAAGATTGGGCTGAGCAAGGTGATTATTAGAGAAGGGAATATGATTATGATGAGAACCATACTCACTAGAGTGAGAGCCCAAAATAAAAAAGGAGTGCAAGTAGTCCCCGGGTGAATGACTTGTTGTCGCACATACTTGATAAAGTTGAAGATTCAGATGATTTGTTGAAAGGGATGAAAGATGACTTTTCATCATTAAATAGTAAAGTGAACTCTCATGCTGATGCCATCAAGATACATGAAAGTCACTTGAGTTTACTTTCAGCACAATTGGAACCAAAGTTCGGAATGGAAAATAACAATAAAGAGCTGGTTGTGGTTACTCATAGCGGAAAAGTAGCAATAGGTGATGTGACGAGAAATGAAGAACCTCAAAAGAATGGAGATGATAAAGGCATGGAGGAAGAAGAGATATTTATCCATCAAAGCAATTCCAAAGAACCATAAAAAGAAGTGGAACAACACGTTCCAATCCCAAAAGTCATGCAACCTTTGCCCAAAATACCTCCCCCATTTCCCCAATGCCTAAAGAAGAAGAATGAGAATGAGAAGTTCAAGAAGATCTTATCAGTGTTTAAGACATTATCAATTAATCTCCCCTTTGTGGGGGCATTGTTGGAAATGTCGGGATATGCCAAGTTCATGAAAGAGTTAGTAACAAAGAAAATGAGCTTGGATTTTGAGACAATTGAAGTTTCCCATAGTTGTAGTGCAATTATGACTAAGGAGCTGATCAAATAAAGAGAAGATCCTAGGGCATTCACCATTCCTTGCACCATTAGCATGCTCATATTCACTAAAGCCTTAGGCGATTTAGGAGCAAAGCATCAACTTAATGCCCTATGAGATCTACAAACAACTTGGGTTGGGTGAACCGAAAGCAACCACAATGAGACTATTAATAGCAGACCGTTCAATTAAACATCCCGTGGGGATACTTTATGACATCTTGGTGAAGGTTGATCGGTTCATTTTCCCGGCTAATTTTGTCATTCTCGATTGTGAAATAGATGCTGAAATTCCCATTATTTTGGGAAGACCATTCCTAACAATCGGAAGAGCATTGGTGGATGTTGAAAGCGGAGAATTGAAGTTTCGTGTGAAAGAAGATGAAGTAACCTTCAATGTTTGTAAATCAATAAAACACCCAAGTGATATTCCTGTGGTGTCCACTGTTGATGTTATTGATGAGGCGGTGGCTAGCGTGAGCCATTTGATTTGCATGAGCGAACCTCTTGAAGCTGTGCTTGCTAACTATGATGAATTCGAAATTCAAGGCTATGAAAAGGTAGTAGCTGCTCTTTCAGGTTTGGGAGGGTATTCAAAGACTCCATTGAAGTTGGACAATGATTTGAAAAATAGAGAGAGTCCTCCCGCAAAGCCATCAACAGAAGAACCACCAAGTCTAGAATTAAAAGCACTTCCCCCCCATTTCCGATATGCTTTCTTCAGGGTAAATAACACTGTACTGGCGATCATTGCGGCTGAGTTGCTTGAATGGCAGGTGAAATTGCTCTCTGAGGTGTTACGAAGGCATATCAAAGTTATAGGTTGGACCATAGCTGACATAGTGGGAATTCCTCCCGGTATTTGTACTCACAAAATTCAACTTGATAGTGAGTGTTAACCGAGTGTTAAACATCAGTGGAGATTGAACCCACCAATGCAAGAAGTAGTGAAGAATAAGATAATAAAGTGGTTAGATGCAGGTGTGATCTACCCTATTGTGGATAGCAAATGGGTAAGTCCGGTGCAACGTGTACCAAAAAAAGGAGGTATCACAGTGGTCCCGAATGAAAAAGGGGAGCTTGTATCTATGAGGTCGGTGACTGGATGGAGGGTATGCAAAGATTACCGAAAGTTAAACTCGTGGACTGAAAAATATCACTTTCCCATGCCCTTCATGGATCAAATGCTTGATCGACTCTTATAAAGAGGGTATTACTTTTTGGATGGGTATTCTGGTTACAACCAAATCTCCATTGCCCCGGAAGACCAAGATAAAACCACCTTCACATGTCCCTATTAGACTTTTGCCTTTAAAAGGATGCCATTCAGATTATGCATTGCTCCGGCAACATTCCAACGTTGCATGCTATCTATTTTTGCTGACACGGTGGAAGATTCAATGGAGGTATCTATGGATGACTTCTCGGTTGTGAGGGTTACTTTTAAGGCATGATTGGAACACTTAGGACAAGTTCTCCAAAGATGTGTGGAAACAAACCTGGTCCTCAATTGGGAAAATGTCACTTCATGGTTAAAGAAGGGATAGTATTTGGTCACAAAGTGTCGCACAAGGGGCTAGGGGTTGATAAAGTGAAGATTAAATTGATTGAGAAATTACCACCACCAATTTCAGTAAAGGGAGTTCGTAGTTTCTTAGGTCATGCTGATTTCTACCGGAGGTTCATCAAAAACTTCTCAAAGATTGCACATCCTCTATGCAAACTCTTAGAGAAAGAGGTGAAATTCCATTTTGATGATGCTTGTATGGTGGCTTTCAGGTGCTTGAAGAAGAAATTGGTATCCACCCCGGTCATCATTAACCCTTAACCCTGATTGGTCAGAATCTTTCGAAGTAATATGTGATGCAATTGGAATGGCATTGGGTGTTCTGCTGAGGTAAAAACGCAATAAACTATTTCATCCAATTTACTACGCAAGCAGGACTCTAAACAGTGTTCAACGTAACTATACCGTTACCGAACAAGAATTGCTTGTGATAGTTTATACATTTGAGAAATTCCGAGCATACTTGATATGTACTAAGGTGATTGTTCACACTGATCATGCTGCGCTGCGTTACCTAATGGCAAAGAAAGATGCCAAGCCAAGGTTGATAAGGTGGGTATTACTTTTACAAGAATTTGATTTTGATGTCAAAGATAGGAAATGTTGCGAAAATCAGGTAGCTGACCACTTATCAAGATTAGAGGGTAAGGAGAATGACAAACCTGAGGTTGAGATATATGATTTTTTTCCCGATGAACAAGTGTTTGCGGTAACTCTCAACCAACCTCCTTGGTATGCCGATTTCTCCAATTACATAGTATGTGGATTAATGCTGGATGAAATGAACTTCTACCAACAAAAGAGCTTAATGTTCGACGTTAAAAAGTACTTTTGGGATGAACCATATTTGTTTCGAGAGTGTGCAGACCACATCATTAGAAAGTCTGTTCCGAAAGAAGAAGCATTAGAAATTCTCTATGCTTGTCATGCTTCACCGGTGGGGGGTCATCATAGTGGTGTGCGTATAGCCGCTAAAGTTATCCAAAGTGGCTATTACTGGCAATCCCTCTACAAGGATGTATACAAATTTATGAAGAAATGCGCTCAGTGTCAAAAGCAAGGTGGAGTATTCAAAAGACACGAGTTACCCCTCACTGCCATTGTAGAAGTTAAACTATTTGATGTTTGGGGAATAGATTTCATGGGCCCATTTGTGTGTTCGTTTGGTAATAAGTATATCTTGGTGGCTGTAGATTATGTTTCTAAATGGGTGGAAGCTGTTGCACTGAAGGGAAAAATGTGGTTCAATTTCTGAAACGCTACATCTTTGCTAGATTCGGTACTCCTCGAGCTATCATCAGTGATGGTGGATCCAACTTTTGCAATAAATGGTTCTCATCTGCATTGAGTAAGTATGGCGTGAAACACAAGGTAGCAACTCCATATCATCCCAAAAGAAGCCGTCAAGTTGAAGTGTCCAACCGGGAGATCAAGAGCATCTTGGCCAAGACAGTGAATGCTAATAGAACTGATTGGTCTCTAAAGCTTGATGACGCACTATGTGCATATCATACGACATATAAAACCCCAATTGGTATGTCTCTGTATCAGCTAGTTTTTGGAAAGTCTTGTGATGCTTATCGTGACCAACGACACTAACCTACGGTATGAGTGTTTACGATCGTCCATAGTATAGTCACCCAACTAAAGGTTGGGGTCGTGTCCCAAGGGAGTGGTTTTGAGAACTAATAGAAAAATAAAATGTAGTCCTAACTAGTCGTAGCTAAAGACATTAACGATTAAAAACATAGTAAATTAAAGGGAGTGACAGAAAGTGTCAAATATCAATTTGGGGGTTTTGTCACAAGTAGTAAAAAGTAGCAAAAAATTAACAAGAAAATCAAGTATGGGTAAATGTTCTTGGGATGTGACCGCAATACAAGTTGAGATAAATCGTTGGGTATATGCTTTCAATAGGAAATTTGCAAGATAATAGTGACTAGGCTAAGCTTTAGATGGAAATAAGTTCCCTCTCGGGCAACTTACCCCTTTTCAAATGGGTTCCTCTCAGACACCCATTTGCTGAATGAAGGCCAACCTACGCCTTACCCCACTCACTCTCTTGAGCTGAGTGTTAGGATATGGGACTAGGGCTTACCCTCTTGGGCGGAACCTCATGTCAACCCACTCTTTAGACCATCAGTCTAGTGGTCTTGGTTT
>NW_006238981.1:2128735-2147501 GCF_000226075.1 Solanum tuberosum | reverse complement strand
TACTATTCTATTATGAAAATAATAATAATGGTTCGGAACTTTAAAAATTAATAACAAGTTTAGTATTTATAGACTTCAGAAAATAATGCTGGCGGATCATTCAGTGAAGTTAGTCGATGCCGCCGAGTGACATCGGCGACTCGCCCTTCTTCTGTTTCATCGCTGTTTCATGCTTGCCTTCAGCATCTTCACGTTCTGGACCATTGGGCGGTATAGTACTGCTTCGCGGAACTTTCGGCGAAGCATCGACTGCTCCTTTCATCGCCTTTTTGATCCTCATCCTTCAGGGCTTCGCATACTGGAAAAAAGGGCGGAGTATGTCCTTTAGGCGAATCGCCAAAGGTTCTTGGCGATGCTCAGGCTTCATCTTCTTCGTTCTTTTCAGCCTTTTTGCTCAATTTTGTGCCTAAGGGTCCATGCTTCCACTAAACTTCAAATACCTGAAACTTAATAGTTTTCATCAGATATTGAGACAAAAGAAGCACTCGAGGACACTATTTCTACCAAAATAAAGCCCTAAATGAGTCAAATTTGTGGACTAATCAAGACCCCCAACTTAAACTTTTGCTTGTCCTCAAGCAAACTTGAGTTCAGCTGTTCTAAAAGGGTGTCTCAAACAGTGCTACACAAGACTCAATCATGAGTGCACACAATAAGACTCAATTTACTTATGCAAGGATCAATTTTGTACTCAAAGATTCAAGTTGTGACACACCATTACCAAATATTCTGATTCTCACAATACTTGCTACTTGTGCAAGTTCAAGCTCAACCAAAAGTATCTAAATGCCCTCACATGAAGAATGATTCCATATTCACACACAGAGGTTAATCCATTCAAGATCAGGAATCAGATGCAACGCTCACACTAAAAAAAGAGGAACACAATGCATGTTTTCACCCATAGGTTTGCCCTTATTTTCCAATTTCGGCTTACTCAAGATAAACAAAGGTCTTTTTAAGGCTTGTAATGGGGCTGAGTGCAAAGGTATGGTCATTTAGGCTCAGTGAGTTTTTCCTCGTGAGTTGTGCATTCGCAAGGCATTCCCTTCTTTTCCTTTATCAATTCTTTTTCTAGTGCTTCTAAGTCACCTTTTTATTCTCCTCCATGGATCGCTTGAAACCAGATTCCCTTCGTACTTTATTCCACATTTCATTTTATTTATTTATTTTGAATTGAATTGAATTGAAAGGGTTCTATTTTTATGCAATACCATGGGTTAGGGGGGGACTTTTCTTGCACTTCTTGACTTCTCATTTTCCCTTTCACCACACCCCCAACTTAGGCTCTTGGCCTAAGTTGGCTATTCGCTAAACCACAACTCAAGAGGATTGTAGGTAGTGGTTCAAGTAAGGTCTAGGGCTCATCAAGGTTCTTCCAAAGAATGGTAAGGCTCACAGGGTGTTCAAAAGAATTTCACACGCTCATGGGTAGGCCACAAAAGAGGTACATGTCAAATTTGGCTCATACACTTTAAAGTTGCCTAAGATCATCTCAAGAGGACACCTTTATAAATCAATCAGACTAACAAGGAAAATTCTAGGTTTATTCATGCAAGTTTCAAAGCAAGCTATTCACACAAGGCATCAACACTTAAGTCAAACAAGACTACACACTTTCGCTAGTGTGCAATGGTCATTACAAGAGAATCAATTCGATAAATGACTAATCAGAATGAGATGCAACGAGTTCACATATTGTATGTGCAACTTCATTTGGTCTCATTGTAGCCGTACATCATGTTCGTTCAATTGAGAGCACTATTCAAGTCATCGGTATTGATCGAAACTGAGACTCAAATTTTTGCAAAAGAACAACCACATTCAACTCACGAAGGGTGGCAAAAATGTGCGAAAAATTCAAAATTTTTTGGAAAGGTCAAAATCGTTTGCTATAAAGTATAAGCGGAGCCACAAGCTCAAACAATCACAAAGAAGTTTTAAAAACAAAATTAAAAACAAATAACCCAAATGTACACCAAAACAAGGTGGCCTCACCCCACCACAAATAAAAGCAGTTGTCCCCAAATGCAAATAAAATTAACCAAGATTTTAGAGATAACAAAGGATAGAGAGGGAGGTAAAGAGGGGATCCTGGCTATGCGGTTGCTTCATTTGTCATGGCATCAGTATCCGGAGTGACCACCAGAAGGACCAGCTCCACTGGATCCCACAGTAGGAGACTTTGGTAAAGAAACTTGCACAACAATATTTATCATGATTTCTTCAGTCTCGGGTATGTCATTCGCTGTAGATTTCTCAAATATCTCTTCATCAGCTTCTACCTCCGATTCAGGATCAGCTATATGCTCCATTCCATCTCCATGTCCTGCGGCAGTTTGAGGCATTTCGGGCACATTTGGAACTTCCACTGTTCCAAAGATCATGGATATATCAGTGAACTTTAGGTAGTCCACATCTTTCTTTAACTCTGCAATGGTGGCCTTTACGTCTGTTACTTCCTCTGTGGCTCCTTGATCGTGTTCACACACTAGCATCCTTTCCTCTAGAGCACCAATAGTAGTGCTCAGTGGTCTAACAGTATTGTCGAGGGCAACCTGAATCATGCCTGGAATGGAGCTCTCTATGTTGGTAGTCTGACAATTAACAGTTTGGGCAAGCTGTCCCATTCGGATCACAGATACTTGAGTGATCGATTCACAGAGGGCAATAATAGTTGAAGGTCTAGGTGGTAATGAAGCAGCAGAGGAACCTGTAGAGTCAAAAGGAGTGGTAGTGACATCAGATATACCTGAAGGCCTAAGGGCCGGAGTAGGCAAAGATGCCTCTGCAAGTATAGATCTAGTGGTCACAACTTCCTTCTGTTTCTTTTTTGCCTGGTCCTTACGATATTCGGCTTCGATCTTTCGGATAATGGTGGAGGCGGTGGCAGCCAATTCCATATCCTTCATTGCATCTCCAGGCACCCGAGCTCTTTTGCATAATTCAGTGATTAATACCGGGAAAGGGAGAGATGTCTAGCCCTGCTTTGCACGCATATGGATTTCAGAGGAAATGATCTTCCCAAGATTTATCCTTGGTTTTTTCCATGATGCATCCAAGACAAGCTGCCTTAGCATGACGAAGAATTGATTCATTCTGTGATGGCATAACTGTGCTGCTGATGAATCCAAACCAGTATCGTGCATCTATGCTCAATTTTTTCTTCTCAATTGGAACTCCTTCTGCTAACCATGTCAGAGCATTATCATCTGAGACTAGTGGAGCTAACCAGTTTTTCATTGCATCCAGCTTCTGTGTCCTGATCAAGTGCTGGCAGTGGTCATTAATCTTATTGGACATTCCCAAAGCTATGTTGATAGTTTCACTGTCACAGGCTACCTTCCTTCCTCTTGACAACCACGTGGTCAACTGCTTTAAAAGATGAGACTAGCCTTTTTCGTTGAGGTACTAATGCACTGTATGCATCGTAGAACTCTCTAACCCAGCTTGGTATGTAAGAGTCGCGATGTCTTGTAATGGTATTTTAGGCACTACATCACTTCTGGATACCTATCAATAACCCCATCTATGGAAAGTCATTTCTCCTCAATAATCGTCCTCAGACCATTCGCTTTTGATCTATTCATAGATCCATGTTTGGGACCTTATACTGGATGTGCCAGCACTAATGCTTACCCTAGAGCTGGAGGAGTTGGAGTGGTGGATTGACTATCTCTGATCCGATATGGATGATGTATCCTTTTGGATCGTAACTCAGCCCTCCTTTCCTCTATCTGGTAATCTTTGTCAGACTCTGTACTCTCACTGTTATATGTGGGTGGCTCGGTAGTGTAGAAGCCTGTGCTGTCAGAGCTTGTGTCAGATAATTCGAGGGCTTTACCCTTTCCCTTGCTTTTTGAAGTTGTGGTAGCCTTGCCCCTGGGTGGAGGTGTATTTTCTCTTATCACAATTCCTTTCTCCCTCCCTTTAGTCGGTTGTTTGGCCATATCTGCAAAATGTTAGAGAGAGAATAGTGAGTAATTATACTGTAGCACGAAACTTCAGACAGACTCGCCGATCTAATCAGCGAATTGCCAAACCTCTTTAGCGATCATGAGTATGTTCGCCGAAAGTTATAGAATGCACAACACTTAAGATAAGAATTTAAAAGCGATTAAGGTTTAGGGGCGAACCGCTGAGTGATTCGGCGAGCTCAACTCAGCTCGCCGACTGACTTAACGTGCCTGAGATTTAACTCACTTTTCAAAATCGATCACACAAACCTCAAAAGCAAAATTAAACCAAGCATTAATGAAATTTAGCCCAGACCCATAGCACCCATTCATGGTGAACACACATTATGCATAGTTTTCCACATTTAGATTCAAGGTAACCAGAGTGAAAAAAGAAAGTCGAACAGAAAAAGAAAATAGGCCTCAATTTACAAAATAGAAGCAGGTCCTCGAAAATGTCTACTCATATCAGAGAGATCTAACATGCATTAGTGGACTCCTAGATTGCAGATGAGGTCTATCTTTTCGAGACCGAATGAAGGGTTTTCAGAAACTAACCTTTTCGCTGAGTAAACAAAGTTGTAATGCTAGGCTACAACGAAAATCCGAGTTCCAAGCACTAATCCGCTACTAAAATACTAATTTAAAGTGAGAAAAGGTAAATTACTACCTTGGTGTGAAGTTATGGAGTTTGAAAGTGAGAAAGAATGAAGAAGTGTGACTATTGGCCATATACGCTGTTTAATTTTTGTCCATTCAGCGATGTTAGTCGCACTCGCTAACGTACTCGGCGATTCTCTGAGTGATCATTTAGCCCTCCATTTCTATAAAGCATCAATTTCTTGTGGATCACGTAGGTGGTCTAGTTTGATATCGCCGAATCATGTTGGCGATACACCGCCTATTTTTTTTTCGAGTTTACCAAATTTTACAGGCTCCACATAGCACTTGCATTAAGCCAAATGACGAATCTAGTCAGGCTCGCACGGAATGGACTTCTGCTCGCCAATCTTCACTTTTCTACATTTCATTCACTTAAACCTATTGCATCAACGCACCATTATTCATAAAAGAAAAAACCTAATCATTTATGACCTTGGGTTGCCTCCTAAGAAGCACTTGATTTACCGTCGCGGTACGACGCAAGTCATTGCTCAAGTTTCATTGTTGGGGTTAGACATATCCTCATTAGGCAACCCCCTATTTCTGTGCAGATGGAGTTGAGGCAACGCATGGCTCATTAGGTCCTCGAGCAGTTGGACAACTTTGGTATGAGACCAACTAATTCATTTCATTCCTTCGATGTTTTTTTTCAATCCCTCCAGCTCTTTTTCCTGCTCGGTCACCTTGCAGAGAATTGTTGAGAGCATTCCCTCGATGCATTTAATCTCTTTGTTCACATTATTTCTTCTATTATGAGGAGGGATGTATTTATCCTTCCTTTTGCACTAAGCTTCGACCTTCACCATGTTTCTTTTCAACTCATCCATTTGAGTCATCAATGCGGTTATCAAGAAATCATTTTCAGCCTCTTCGCTCATTTTAGCCATATTGTCAAGCAATTGGACTGCTACTGTATGTGGCTGCTTTAATGTCCCGTCAGAAAGGAGTTGGTCGACCAGCATCTTGTTTCTGAGGTCAAGACTTTGGTAGAAGCAATCAAGGAAGATCGTACCGTAAATTCTATGAATGAGGATTGAGTTAGCAGTTTATTGAATCTTGCCCATGTCTCATGGATCCTTTCACCTACCAATTGCTTGAAGGTAAAGATACGATCGCGGAACATCATTACCTCTAATGCAGGAAACTCCATTAGCTCCTGAATACTGCTTGCCAGGTTTACTTACCCTGTCTGGAAGCAGACAAACCAATGAAACAAAACTAAATGTTAAGTTAGTAAACTACAACTAAGAAGAAAAAAAAGTCTACTAATCTAAAAATTCTCAAATGATACCAGTCCCCGGCAGCGGCGCCATTTTGATGCTTATCGTGACCAACGACACTAACCTACGGTATGAGTGTCTACGATCGTCGATAGTATAGTAACCCAACTAAAGGTTGGGGTTGTGTCCCAAGGGAGTGGCTTTGAGAATTAATAGAAAAATAAAATTTAGTTCTAACTAGTCGTAGCTAAAGACATTAACGATTAAAAACATAGTAAATTAAAGGGGGGTGACACGAAAGTGTCAAATATCAATTTGGGGGTTTTGTCACAAGTAGTAAAATTAGCAAAATTTAACAAGAAAATCAAGTATGGGGAAATATTCTTGGGGTGTGACCGCAATACAAGTTGAGATAAATCGTTGGGTACATGCTTTCAAACGAAACTTGCAAGATAATAGTGACTAAGCTAAGCTTTAGTTGGAAATAAGTTCCCTCTGGAGTAACTTACCTCGTTCCAAATGGGTTCCGCTTGGACACCCATTTGCCACATGAAGACCAGCCTACGCCTTACCCCATTCACTCTCTGGAGCTGAGTGTTAGGATATGGGACTAGGGCTCACCCTCTCGGGCAGAGCCTCATGTCGACCCACTCCTTAGGCCATCAATCTAGTGGTCTTGGTTTTGCGACCTCCTTTTCGGGCAAGTCAAAAACACATGGGTGGTTTTGTATTTGCAACTACAAACCCATTAAATTAAACCACAACCACTAGGTGAAATCACCATTAAAATACATCTACCCTATCAACAAGCAAGACCCAACAACAATATCAACACATATTTGCTAAATCACACCCCAAGAATGGGAGGGTTTAGCCACACATCAAGAAATAACAAAATACACCTAAAAATGATACTAAAATAAAATGGGTATAAGAAAATAAACCTTGATTTAAGCAAAGGAAGAAGAATGGAGAAGACCCACTTCCAACTTGGGGGAGATGAAATCCTTCTCTCTTCAAGTCTCCCACAAAACCCTCTTCAAACTTGAGAGAAAATATCTAAAAACGTACTATTCTATTCTGAAAATAATAATAATGGTTCGGAACTTTAAAAATTAATAACATGTTTAGTATTTTTAGACTTCAGAAAAATAGCGCTGGTGGATCTTTCGGTGAATTTAGTCGATGCCGCCGAATGATATCAGCGACTCACCCTTCTTTTGTTTCATCACCGTTTCATTCTTGCCTTCAGCATCTTCACGTTCTGGACCATTGGGCAGTATAGTACTACTTCGTGGAACTTTTCGGCGAAGCGCCGACTGCTCCTTTCATCACCTTTTTGATCCTCTTCCTTCAGGGCTTCGCATACTGGAAAAAAGGGCACAGTATGTCCTTTCGGCAAATCGCCAAAGGATCTTGGCGATGCTCATGATTCAGCTTCTTCGTTCTTTTCTGCGTGTTTGCTCCTTTTTGCACCTAAGTGTCCATGCTTTTACTAAAACTTCAAATACCTGAAACTTAAAAGTTTTCATAAGATATTGTGATAAAATAAGCATTCGAGGACACTGTTTCTATTAAAATAAATCCCTAAATGAGTCCAATTTGTGGACTCATCATCTTGCCATCTACCAGTAAAATTGGAACACAAAGCTATGTGGGCATTGAAAGCTCTGAATTTTCACTGGAAAAAAACCTCAAAAGAGAGAGTAGAGCAGTTAAACGAGTTGGACGAATTCAGGTTCAAAGCTTATGAAGGTTCAGCTCTCTACAAGCAAAATATGAAGAATTGGCATGATGCTAAAATACTTAAGAGAGAGTTCAAGGTGGGAGATTGGGTATTACTATAGAACTCCCGACTTAGACTCTTTCTCGAAAATCTCAAGTCCAAATGGTTAGGACCATTTAGAGTGACACAAGTATTCACAAATGGTGCCATAGAAGTTGAGGGTCAGGAAGGACCTACATTTAAGGTGAATGGGCAACTCTTGAAATTATACTTTGGAGAATGCCAAGGGATTTCTTTGATTGAGGTGGTGTACCTGGAAGATGCCTGGGAGTATTTCCACGTCGTGCCACGACATTAAATATGGTGCTTCTTAGGAGGCAACCCAAGTGTAAGTGTTTTAAATAATGTGTGTTGATTTTGCAGGAGCTGGATCATGAGCGAGACAAAAGTGCTTTTGGCAAGTCACCGAACCCGTTCGGCGAGCACGATTTGGTCCGCCTTATGGACCTAAAAAATGGGGCTGAGACTCTGGAACATTCGGTGGGATACCTTCACCATTCAGCGTGTCACCGATGTGCTTAGGCGACCTGACTTTACTTACTTTTTTACTTCAACGCTAACAACGTCCCTCAAGGATCTTCCGGTGATGTTCTGAGTCCATTATGCGAGTCGCCGATATGTTCAGCGACCTCCTACATCTTTGCCGAATGCTCTTCTCTGAGAGTGCGTCCCACTGAAACTAAGGGCGATGTGAAGATCCTTAGGCGCATCGCCGAAGCATTCTGCGACCGATTCACTCTCTCACCAACTGGGCGCTTAGTGAAGATCCCTCGTTATCTTGTTCTACCTGTTTACACACTAGAATGTTATCGATTCTTGTTAGTTTTCTTTATTATTCTTATTTTGTCTTATTTATGGTGATGCCCGTTCTCTAACCATATTGAGGACAATGTTGAATGCTTTTGGTGGGGGTGGGTGGGTGGCAATTGGTCAGTGAACCCCCTCCTGTTTGTGCCACCTCTCTTGTTTGTGTTTCAATATGGCGGTTCTCTTGCAAATTTGAGTATCGGTTGTGATCAATACCGATGACTTGATTAGTGCTCATAATCAAACAAAAATGTATGTGCGGCTCCGATGAGGCCAAATGAAATTGGATGGACAATATGTGAACTTTTTGCATCTCATTGTGACTAGCCAAGTATCAAATTGAGTATCTTCTGATGAACATTGCACACTAGCGAAAGTGTGGAGTCTTGTTTGACATTGCTGTCAATGTCTTGTGTGTGATGAGCTTACCATGAACCATGTGTGATGACACCTAGAATTTGCCTCGTTGGTCCGGTTGACTAAGTGATGCAATCTCTTGATATGATCTTAGAAAACTTTGAAGAGTGTGAAACAATTTGGCATTACACCTCTTTTGTGGCCTACCTTCTGAGTGTCTGAACCACGTTTGAACACCCTTTGAGCCTTAACATTTTCTTGGAAGATACTTGATGAAATCGTGACCTGTCTTGATCCATTACCCATAATCCTCATGATTTGTGGTTTGTGTGAATAGCCAACTTAGGCCAAAATCCTAAGTTGGGGGTATAGTGAAAAGAGAAGGTAAATCAAGAAGTGCAATAAAGTCCCCCTTTGACCCATGGTTTGAGAAAAATGGAACCCCTCCATATAAAAAAAGAGAAAAAAGAAGAAGAAAAGAATGAAAAAGAAAAAGAACGAAAAAGTTGTAGAATAAAGTTGTGAAAATGCAATGAAAATGGGGTATCCAATAGTCCATGGAAGATGAATAATGGGTTGACTTGTGAGCATGAATGAGAATGATGAAAAAGAGGAAAGAAAGTGTTGTTCACACCACATTTCATGAGGATTGCAGCCATTGAGCCTAAATGACCATACATTTGCACTCAGCTCTGTTACAAGCCTTGAAAAGACCTTTTTGATCTTGAGTGAGCGAAAACAATTGTTGATTGGAAAATAAGGGCTAACCTATAGGTGAAATTATGCATTGTGTTCATCTTTGTGAGTTTGAGCATTGCATTTGATTTCGAAGCTTTAAATTATGAACCATTGTGTGTAAATATGGAATCATTCTTTGTGTGAGGGAATTTGATTACCTTTGTTGAGCTTGAACTTGCATTTTGAAGTAAGTATTGTAAAACTTGAGAATCTTTGATAGTGGTGAGTCACAACTTGAATCTTTAAGTGCACAATTGATCCTTGCATGAGTATGTTGAGTCTTTTTGTGTGCATTCATGATTGACTCTTGTGTAGCACTGTTTGAGGCATTCCTTTTTGAATTGCTGAACTTGAGTTTTACTTGAGGACAAGCAAAAGTTTAAGTTGGGGGTGTTGATGAGTCCATGATTTGGACTCATTTAGGGCTTTATTTTTAATAGATTTAGTGTCCTCAAATGCATGTTTTGTGCCAATAACTGATGTAAATCCCTGATTTTCAGGTATTTGGATTTTTGAACGAAGCATGGACACTAATGTGCAAAAAGGAACAAAGCAAGCTAAAGGAATGAAGAAATGAAGACCTGGTGATCGCCGATGTCACTCGGCGAATCGCCAAATTTGCATGATCCCGCCTAAAGTTACAGAATACTGGAGCTAAACTATGGGTACCTTCGGTGAGCAGTATTTCCATTCGGCGTGTCGCCGATCCAATTGGCGAAGGACGACCAGATCGCCAAAAGTGCTGAAGAAGATTCAAACAAGTGATGATGGGCGAGATAAAAGGCAAATGGGCGACTCTTGCAATGATTCAGCGATCCCGATCTGGATCGCCTAAAGTTACAATAGCTGGACCAAGAAGAAGTTGAAAATGAAGGCGAGAAAGAAGAACAATCGGCGAGTCGCCGATCTATTGGTGAAGCCTGACTTACCTCGCCGAGTGATCTTAAACAGTTACACATTAGGCTTGTTTAAATTAATTTTGGCTAGAGAGAGAAATTTTGTAATACCCCGAAAATGCTAACAAGAGTCGCATGTCGATAAACCACTGCTTAATTATTACAATATGTTTAATTCTCATTTTGGGAACTTGAAATAATGTTATATTTGCAACCTTGTTTAAAATAATTGTGATCGTAATTTAATGTATTGTCTGGGGGTATTTGCGTAATGTTTTAATTAGAAATATATATAGCTTTAAAAGGAGGTGAAGGATATATATATATATATGTAAGTGTATATGTATGTATTTGGGCAGTACACAAGTATTTGGGCAGCCAACTTTTATGGACATCTGTGTATATGATAAGCACCTCTTGTGTTACTAAATTTTGACACCTTCTCTTAGGAAATTCGTCTCACCTGAAGTATAAGCCCCTTAGAACATTATCTAACTTGTTGTTCTTCAATATCACAAGAGAAAATCTAGGTCCTTTTGGTTGGAAATCGAGTTACACTCTTCTTTTTGGTAAGTAGTAAAACCTGTTTTTGAGCTGGGTAGCGTTTAGTAGATTAAGCATATCTCGTTCTATAGAAATTTTTTTACTGTGAATAATTATGATTTGGAAAGATAATTCGTATATGTACAACTCTTATGTTTATATTAAACTCTAATTTAGTTGGTATGGATTCGAAATATGGAACGCATCATAGGACAAGTTATGTCAAGATTCTGAAGTTCGAAATCCTGTATGGACAACTGTTAGTGTTTTGAATATATCTTTTTATCCAAAATACATTTTGAGGTGATTCTTGGTTGTTTGCAACCTTAAGAGAGGTACCCACATCTTTCATGAAGAGTATACAGTCCAGTTTTTCCGTTTGCCATTTCAAATCTTAGTTGCGACATGATTGCATTAGGATGGCCAGAAATTTTACTGTTTTGGGGAGCATAGTCGTATTTGTATAGGGTAGGCTTACTTGTGATGATAACCCTATTTTACGTCATCATTATTGAGCTTCTAGAATTAATAAGTTATTGAATTCTATTTTTTAAGGTTGTATATCCTCGTGTACAAGTTGAAGACTTTGATACGCTGCTAGGTCTACGGTTTGACTCATGGAGTTTTGTGGACTGTTTTTGTGCTAAAGAACTGAGGTTTGTGTATAAACTTATACTTGTACTCTTTTTACCTGGTGGTATATCTGAAATTTATCTTGGTACCTTGGTTACCTCTTGTCACTTTGCATTGTCGTATTGGTATTCTTTAATACATTAAAGACGCTTATGTAACTCGCCCACTTGTACGGATTGTTTGATCACTTAGCACTCTTGTTGGGACCTTGTCCTTCTTGTGGCTGTGACTTTGTCACTCTTGGCATGCCTCTTGATTCGGATCATTTGCCATCTTGACTCTGGATTTTTAGTTCGTCTTAAGAATGGAAGTTGTCTATTTTAAGTACGAACTAGGAAACCATTTTTTTAATATGGTTCCTGGTTCTCTTGATTATTGGGTTTTGACCCTTCTTGATACCTGCTCGTGCTTGGTGTGATGACATGATGTATATATTGGGTGAGCCTTGTTATTAAATCTCTTGAAAAGTTGTGCTATGAGCATTCTTGACATTTAGACCTTTATTTATTGAACTTGATACTCCTTGTTTATTGTTTACTTGATTTACTTATTTTGTTTCGATCGTGCTGCCCTACACTTGAGAATGATAATTTGGTGAATTTAAGGGCTCCAAACCTATAGTTTGTACACCACTAAGCTATATGCTTAGCGATAGTTGTTTCTATCGTAGGGGCTGTTCACGATGATGCTTGAAGCTGGCCATTGATGATGGAGATTTTGAACGCCTTAAGGAAGATCACATTTGCATATAGGCATATATATTTTGTATAACCTTGGGACTTGTACATGATCTTTGTGTTGTATATTTATAGGAGATTTTGAGGGCTGATTTGGTCATGTCACCATTGGTTGTAATATAAGTATGGTTATACGTTTTTATCTTTTGGGGTGTGTAAATCCAAGTCTTGTAATATACTAATTTGCTATATCTCTTGAAAGTTGTGTGAAGCATGAGCCGGCTGATTTCGGTACTCGAAAGCTTGTAATATTCTTGTTGTTTCACCCTGAGTGTGAGGTTAACATATGCATGAAGATCTGGTCGGTTAATTGCTTAAATGTTATATTTTTATTTTTTTGGAGTTCGTTATGAATCTAATCCCTCTACTAGATTAAAATCAGTATGCCCTCATTAATTGGTTTTAAATGTCACAAGTATTTAATTAGATTTCTTGTTTAAGTAGTGGTATCGTTTTGAAAGGATTGCTACAAATTCATTCAGAAAGGGGAGAAATAGAAAATTAAAAGCAAAAATATTACCATTGTGGTTTTCAAGGGATTTTAGCAAAGATTCTTGGTTGAGATTTTGTAATAGAGAAGATTTTTGTAATTCCTAAACTTTTGAATTTCAATTACCCAACTGTAGAAAACATGGCAGATGTTGATTTTGTTATTTTTGCTATGTGTGGATAAAACCCTTTTCTTAGGGTTTTGACTATGAAGCCAATTGTTGAGTTTTACTAAGTGGGTGTTGTTGAATTGCAAATAATGGTGTTAATTTGAAGTGGGTTTAAGTTGCTACTACGTTTTGAAGTTGTGTTGCATGTTTAGTGTAACAAGTTCAGTGTTGTGCACTTGCTCGAGAGAGAGTTGCAGAGCCAAAGTAGCAATCTTAGCATCCTTAGTAGTGGGTTACCATGATTTCAACTTGAGAGAGTGAAATATGGGATCTATCCTTTGTATCCAGCTTGAGAGAGTGGATTTGATGAGGACCAAGGGATGGGCATCTTCCGGTTAGTGTTGAAGTTCGAAAGAATTCGACATAGAAAAGGTAACGAGAGAAAGTTACTTTACATATGGTCCGACCTACCCACAACAAATTATCCTATTGTGAGCATCAATATTCACCCACTAAGTTAGAATTCGGCAATTAGATGGTCATTACCCCAAGTTTTAGTTTACTATTTGATCGTTTCGTGTTGAAGTGTGAAATTGGAGGGATAATAGAAACTAGATATTTGAAACTAAAACCAAAAAGGTGAAATACTTGCTCAATTGAAGAGATTGTTTTCATACTTTCATCATTGAATTTGAAAGAAAAAAGCCTACTCCCTGTGGGATTCGACCCCAACTCACTTAGTTGGGTTATAGTACTGACTAACGATCGTTGGCACTTAGTATTGGATGAAGTTTCCTGATATGTGAAATCAGATACTACCCATGTCCCCTCACCACAAAGATGTCCCAATCACATATTAAATATCATTATTTCCCAAATCTGGGGACTGATATGAAGTTCTCACGCTCTCAATGGTATTCAAACAATGCATGCACAGTACCATAGACTTGCGCTTCTTTTCTATAGCTTAACTTTCATACCGTTAGACTAGGATCACTATAGGACTTCACTTGGATTATAGCGTAGCTCGGGGAAGGGTATGGTATATATATATATATATAAATAGTAACTATTACCCTCCCATTCTTTTATCGACATCCAGATTTGGCAATAATTTCTTGCAAATCTTTTATTCAGTCATCATAATATTTTTTATTTTTCTCTTATTTTTGTAAAAATATTTTAAACATCTACAATATTTGTGTACTTTCCTTTTTTGCAATTACACCTTTTCTTTTCACACCCCAATTTTTGCGCCAACCGCTATAGTAGACACCCTCAACATAGGCATTTTGCTTGAGTTGAGGTACATAATGTCCAAGAAGGGACCAGGGTCAAAATAATGATTTTTATGAAAATTTGGAAAGGTGAATACGGTAATATAACAAATGGTGTGTTTATGCACAAAATCATGGATCAATGGATATTTATTTTAATTTGGTTGGTCATTTAGGCGAATTAAGTGGACTTAATTAAAAAATGACCTATGATCCATTCCTAAATACCAATTCTATCATGCATCTCGATGAGACTAACAAGTCAAGTTCTAGCTCGACATCTAGAGTTTGAACAATGTAATTATCTCGCTCACACATAGCACATAGTTTCACTGCTTTATTTTAACTATCAGGCTCATGTCGTAGCTTACTTTACAGTTGTCATGTCAATATTCATCATGTTATTCAAAGATCCTACACAGATAATCTAACAAAATCAACCAAAAAACAGAACATTTCATAGTGGTCAAAAACCGTCATTGAGTTTAGTATGTTATTATTCTTATTTTACTTTTACAAAACATGCTAAACATGATGGTTCAATAGAAATTAAGGTCCTTAGGGAAACAACATAACAAGAAAATCCCAAGGACACAAATAAGTATATGGGCTACTCAAACTTTGTCAATATAAAAATATGGACACGTACCTTGGTTACTCAGAATTCACTAAGATACTCATAAGGGTACTTAAGAACCCTTTTTACTCAGACATCACCAAGATACTCATCAAGGCATACACATATAGACTACCCACCTCATCACGAAAAGGTGTGCATTTTCCCTAATGCATAAAAAAGAATAGTAAAATCAGAGGTGAAGACATACCTGTGGAATCTATGCGCCGGTGCCCGTATATGTAGTCTCACCAGATGTATCAGACACAAACGTGGTACTATTTTTAGATTGTACCAAAATTGAAGCACCTGCAACTTGTTATCGGTCCCTCTCCTCTCTCTACTGCTCTTAAACCATAGACCTCTTCCTATCTATCTCAACATACCACTGCTCTCTCTTTGAAGCTCTCTCGACCTCCTCCTGAGATACAAAACTATCGCCGGTATGCATTCACTTCCCATGTGTTTGAGCGGCCTCATCATCAACAAAGAAATAAAAAATGATCAAATGGGATTACGACATAGACATAGGGAGGGCTTAAATGAAAGGTACTCTTGTGCTGGTAAATGATGTAAGATCTGCTCTAAGTTGGGCCACCTCAGTCGACAACCCTATAGATTGGGACTATGTATACCCCTAAGTTGCACAGCCCTATGACGCTCAAATGCATTTATCTTCCCATGTACCGCATGGGCCACCCTATCAAAGATTGTCCTCATCATTTTAGAAACTTTCTCCTTGGCATGACAGATATCCAGACCCACGACTTCACCTGCTGCACCAATTGGAAAAGATGAGCCCTAGTCCGCATCTAGCACTAGACTTACTCATGTAAGAAAGTTGTTATGATAGTAACCATGGCCGAAGTCTATGGCCATGGAAATCTGGAAGTCTAGTAGATAGCATCACAACTGTTGGTGCAGCCCTTGTAGGCTTTTCTATAGTAGCACCCAACTCCGAGATGACATCCTCTATACTCAGCTATGTTGTTGGCCCCTCAAATAACTCTAGAAGCTAAACCTAGGTCTGAGGATCTCTTCTTTGGGCGATCGGATTAGTCTAATACATTATTGATCACACAAACCTCATTCTAGTCACCTCGATTAGAAGGTCCACAACCTTTCTAGTATGAACTCTAGAATCCATGTATACTCTATTAATTAGCCATGGGAATCGAATGATTTTTCTATCTATGAAGCGTCGGTGATAGATCTTTTTAATGATGTACCTCGGGATATTACTATCACACCTTCCATGATACTAGCCACTAAAACAACCTACTCTAGAGTCAGAGAATTGTTGTAACACCTCAGAATTTGGAAAAGAAAGAAAATGGATTTTTGGGCTGCAAGCTGTGTCTATGGGTCCTCATCTAAGGATCGTAGAAGCTTCTACGGGCCATAGATGACATCCGTAGAAAGGGAAATATTTTTTGAAAAGTCATCTACCAGTACCTCTTTTTACGGTTCATTGGGACAGCCCGTCAATCGTTGTACGAGTCGTAGATAGGTCTCGTAGGTGAGTCCTAGACTTAGTTAATTTTGAGGGTAAAATTGGTTTCTACGGTTGGTGTCTACAGACCATAGGAATACCTATGAGCCGTAGATAGGCTTTGTCAAAGTTGGTCCAATTTTAAATGTTTCTGTACTTTTCTACAGTTGACCAGTACGGTCCGTAGGAAGTAGGTCCAAACTGTAGAAGGGTCCGACAGTTAATTTTAAGGGTATTTTGGATCTTTTTTCTAATAGGTTAATGCCTAAACTAGGCCACTTTGGTCCTAATCCTAAGCCCTATATAAGTGTTTTAAGCCCTAACACTACCCATGAGTAATCCTTAATGATTGGCTAAATAATCTTCTCAAAATTGCATAGTTATTCTTTGTAAATATTATGTTCTATTTTGCACATTTATTTGTACGCAGTTATATCATTAAAATTCGAATTTCTAATGCAATATAATGAAGTAAAAAATTCTCATGTCAGAAAGATTGGCCGAATAATTTCAAAATAAGTCAAAAACTGGAATAATAATTACGGTATGTGACCTATTTGTTTTGCAAACTGGAATAATAGTTACGGTTGCGTATACCTTTTCAATCCATAGTTGTTCCACCCATACCCTCATAATCTACATTTAAAGAAGTTGAATTCTGATGGAACTCTGCGATATCCATTTATGATTAAAAAAAGAAAGAGTTTGAATATAATGATTACATTGTTGAAAAAATGGCAGATTAATTTAATCATATTTCTTACCAAATAAAACTCTTCTCAAAGTCATAAATGTTAGACTATGTGTGTAATTAAAAAAAGACCAAAGAATTATGTGAGGGTGAATCCTTTATGGCTACTAATAAAAAAAATTATGAATAAGAGAATATTTGTACGTAAGAAAGTTGAGATTAATTGGCATGGGGGACACTCCCAAAACTTAATTTGAGAAATAGCCACTTAATTTCTTGTTTATTTAATTTTTAGGGTTAGGGTTAGAAAAAGTGAAAAAGTGGATTGGGTTGTGGGTCATGTACCTTTTCATCACTTTAAGAACACGGGGGATAAAAATACAAGTATATAAAATATTATTTTCATCCCAACACTTCAACATTAAATAAATTCATCCCTCCAAAAAATTAAATTACAATCCCAAGAAATATAAAAATATATTTAATAATATTGGGTAAACATTTTTTGAGGAAACCTCAGAACGTTCTCAGAGAACTCTTCGTCTTTCATTAACCTGTTTTACCGAAATCATCAACCTCCATAAAACTGATCATTCTCCAGCAAAACTTCCATCTTCCATTATTGAAAACATAAAGAAAAGTGAGATCATATAATCGTTCCTAAAAAATGACGTGGAGTGAGTCTTTGTTTCATCAATCTTCTTTCCCAAGTTCAATTGAATCTTTTTCAATTTTCTTCCCAAGTTCAGTTGGATATTTTTCAATCTTCTTCCTCTCAAGTAAGTTTTATCGTGTTTTCAATAACTTTTAGCTATTTGATTTTTTTTATTGCGATAGTGTAGCGAAGTTTAGATTTTTGCTTAAAGTTCTAAAAATTTTACCCGTTTGAGTTCATACTTTTTATTCGAAATCATTACTGACGTTTTGCTTTCCAAACTATGGAATATTATGGTGTCATTCATGAGATTATTGAAGTAGGGTATTCAGGCCGCCGAGTGTCGTGTTTCATCTAGCTGATGGTGAAGCATGAAAGCATTTTGATAATGTATATCCTGATTTTGCTAGTGAACCAAGAAATGTTAGATTGGGGTTGTGTGCAGATGGCTTCACACCATTCTCTAATGCTGCTTTGCCTTATTCATGCTGGCCGGTATTTCTTACTCCGTACAATCTTCCTCCTAAAATGTGCATGATCAATTCCTACATCTTTCTAAGTTGTGTTATTCCAGGTCCCCGTAATCCATAAAGTTTGATTGATGTCTATCTGCAACCATTGATAGATTAGCTCAAGTTTGAAGGCGTTTTGACTTATGATATATCAACTAAGTAGAATTTTGTTATGCGTGCTTCTTTAATGTGGACTATTAATGATTTTCCTACATACGGGATGTTGTTTGGTTGGATGACAACTAGAAATCTAGCATGTCCGTATTGCATGGAAAATAGTAAGGCATTCACTTTAAAGCATGGCAGAAAAAATACATGGTTTGATTGTCATCGCCAATTCTTGCCAATGGACCATGAGTTTAGAAAGATGAAAAATGCATTTAGGAAAAATAAGGTTGAAAGTGACCCCCCACCTCCATTACTCACAGGGCATCAAATTTGGGAGAGAGTTTCTCAATTACCTAAAGTTACAGAAGCTTCACCTTCTAGACTTCCTGGATATGGTGTTGAACATAATTGGACCAAACAAAGCATATTTTGGGAGTTCCCGTATTGGAAGGACAATCTGCTACGACATAATCTAGATGT
>NW_006238981.1:2098965-2128009 GCF_000226075.1 Solanum tuberosum | reverse complement strand
TCACTCGGGACTTAGAAAATATTTAAGCATCCAAAAATCAGCTTCTCTGAAGCAAACGACGGACCAGCGGTACGGACCGTAGATCGACCTACGGTCCGTCAATCCCCTCCGTAGCTCCATACTTAGAATCTTCAAAAATCAGGTACTGGAACCCTCGCAGTATCACTCTACGGATCAACAGTACGGTCCGTAGATCAGTCTACGGACCGTCAATGGGCACTGTGGTTCCACACTTGGTCAGATTTCTCTGATTTGTCCTCACTACCATGCCTGCTGATCTACGGTCATAACCTACGGACCGTGAATGGATCTACGGTCCGTAGATCACCTCCGTGGATGCCCTTTTTCTGCAATTCCTTCAGTTGTCTCTAAACTTCCGCGCCTGAACACCTTTCCTGCAAAACATGATAAAAACACATAAAAACCAATATAAAAGGGGCCTAGACACACACAACTTGTAAGTGAAATGTATTAGAAATACCGTAAACTCACGGTATATCACCAGTTCATGCCAATGGACCATGAATTTAGAAAGATGAAAAATGCATTCAGGAAAAATAAGATTGAAAGTGACCCTCCACCTCCATTACTCATAAGGCATCAAATTTGGGAGAGAGTTTCTCAATTACCTAAAGTTACAGAAGCTTCACCTTCTAGACTTCCTAGATATGGTGTTAAATATAATTGGATCAAACAAAGCATATTTTGGGAGTTGCAGTATTGGAAGGACAATCTTCTACGACATAATTTTGATGTGATGCACATTGAAAAAAAATATTTTGACAATTTGTTAACACAGTGATGGATGTTAAGGGCAAGACAAAAGACAGTCCAAAAGCTAGAATGGACATTAAAGGAATATTGTAGGAGAAGAGAGTTATGACTACAAGAATTACAAAATGGTAAATTAGTTAAGCCTAAAACCATTTTTTCATTCACATTGGATGAGAAACATGAAATTTGTGAGTGGGTTAAAAATTTGAGGATGCCAGAGAGGGCTACGCTTCGAATTTAGGAAAGTGGGCAGATATGAATGAAGGAAAATTGATAGGTATAAAAAGTCATGATTGTCATATATTCATGGAAACTTTAATTCCTATCGCTTTTATCCATCTACACGAAAGGATATGGAAACCAATCACAGAGATAAGTATTTTCTTTAAAGATTTATGTTCTGAAAAGTTGTTGGAGAATAGTTTAGACAAGATGGAAGAAAATATTCATGTTATTACTACTAAGTTGGAGAAGATCTTTCCATGTGGTTTCTTTAATGTGATGGACAATCTTCCATGAGATTATTGAAGTAAGGTATTCAGGTTAGCCTAAAAAGAAGATCGTATTACTTGTGCTTTCTCACACATTACATTGAAGATGTTGATTTTATAACTACAACTCTTTTTCATACATCATTTATCTCCACCCCCAATGTATGTGGACCCTTACATGACTTGTTTAAACTTATTTAATTGAATAAATTTCAATAATATAATTTATTATTAATTAATCATTCTCCCTTTTAAATTATACTAGATACGGTATATATATAAGCGTGATATTCTAGTAGGTGCAATATAGATCATTTTTGGATCATGATATCAACCCGTATATACCTTATTAGTGTTGAAGTGTAGATGTCGTTGGTACAATCTAAACCAAGCACATGAAAAAGTATCGACTGTCTTTATTATCTATATATTTTGACCAACAGTGACAATAGTCAATTATCCAAGTTTTACAACAATAACAATGTACAAATTGCTACTTTTCCGATGTCAACATCTGATTTTTTTATAATTCTTTAAGGTGTCATTTGGTAAAGTGTATATCTAAGTAACACTTGTATTAGTTATATGTTTGATTAGTTATACATAAGTTATTTATTATGTATTGTTTGATTTTGGGCATTAAAAATAGCATGCATGAGGATAATTCACAGTTTTAGTGGGGGAAAATGTTTTGGGGAAAATTACATTCTAATGCATACATTAAAATCATTGCATTACAATTACCATAAATTTTCATATATTAATTATACACACCTTAATACACAATGAGTGGACTCAATAATAAACATTAATAGATAGTGTACAAAATGTATGTCATCTTTTGATTGATATATATATTAGATCATGAGTAAATTCGATAATAATTGACATTAAATTGAACAAAATGTTGGGGTCCAACATAAGCAACAGCTTGACATCCACCTTAGTTACAAAAACAAAGCTTGTCAAATCTATCTAAGATTTGTTGTTTTTCATATATGTGGTTCTCTTGTGTCCGGATCTCTTACAAATTGAACATTTGTTCCTCCTCTTACTTTTGAAATTCTCACCGACACCCTTGAAACATCTTTTTTTCTTTCTTCCAAGTTTGGTATCGACAAGGGGTGGAAGAATATTCACTCTTAGAAACTCTTTTGGCACGCAACATTCCGACTCGATAGGGACAACATTAATATATTCAGAGTAAGCAAGAAGGTATGTTTCAGCTTTATATAAAGGTAAAGAATATTCATAGATGTTCATACCATACTCATCGCCATACTTTCGATCTCAAAGCAGCCATTGCGTGAGCGCACGGTATCTTCACCAAGTCATATTCCCTACAAGAACATGAACTTTCCAGTAGGTTAACACTGTAAGTAGAACCTGCACTGAACACGATGAATTGTTTTCCATCCCTAGTTATGTTCTCCACATACAAGGAGTCGCCCTCGTTCATTCTTTTTCTTACGATCATTTGGTCAGCCGGCACCATTTTAGTACCCTTTGATTGAAGGACATATGCATGCTTCTCCCTAAACAATTCTCCAAATCTCTTAGCAATTGAATTAAATATGGATGTCATGGAGTACTCTCTCTCGTCTACCAGCATAGTGTTGAGTGACTCGGCAATATTTATGGTCATCACATCATACTTGTTGCCTGGGAATTATGCTCTGCTCCACTTTTCAAACCCAATTTCATGTTCAAGGACGAAGGCTGCTTCGGGGGAATTGTCCTTGAATTCCACAAATTAATCGTTGAACTCCTCCAAAGAATATGCCTTTGCCGCTTTGTAGTATAGATAGAGGAAATTTGCACAATGGTGCTTTACCCGAAGATTTTCACCAAGGTGCCTCATGCAATATCTGTGATGAGCATGATTGTAAACCTTTGAAATACCATTAGTAATGATCTTGTGTCTATCGGAAATAAAACATAAATCTGATACATCTACCACAATATCCTTCAACTTCTCAAAGAAGAACGTCCAAGATGCATCGTTCTCTTTGTCCATGACACAAAAGATAATTGGATAAACATGATTCTCCGTATCTTGTTCAACAACGCTCAACAATACTCCCCCATATTTACCATGTAAATGAGTTCCGTCGATCGCAATTACCTTTCTCATGTGGGAAATTACCCTAATGCAAGCACCAAAAGCTAAGAAGTAATACATAAATCTATGAGTATCCTCGTTTACCATGATATAATACCTAGAACCAACATTAAGAGTGTCAATCATATTTGAAAAAACCGGTAAGCATGAATCCAGGCTCCGCTGTACCTCGAACCATTTCTTTGGCAGTCACACCTCCCTTCCAACATTTCCAATAGCTTGGACTACAATGAAAAAAATTTAAAAATAGTACTCTAAATCTCTTTAATATTTGGACAATTTCAAACACGATAAATATTAACACAAAGCGACGCAATGACTTTGGTCGAGAGCTTTCTATGGCTGTTGATGGCATGTTCAATAACGCAACTGTGATTGCTAATATACTTATAGATATGAAATCTTTCTAAGCACTCATATTTCTTTTCCCGCAGCATCCACACACAAATACGAGATACACATTTCACCTTTAAGTATTTAGTACAACTCTTCACTGTAGAAAAGTCAAAAGATTTTATCGTCGCTACTTCGGCTAATAATTTTCACCCCCTGAGCCTTCACCCTGGGCAGGACGGGGACTCGAGAACCATTGTTGGCCCCAAGCAAACCCTTTCCCTGACATAACTCTTAGCGAAAGACTCACTCATGATAAAACTACTTTAAAGAAAGTAAACTGAACTGCTCAATAGATAACTTAGAATGTATTAAAATAAAATGGCCAAAGTGGACACTCAAGTCTCAAACATAACTAAAATGGAAAGACTCAAGAACTAACATCAACTATTGTCGATGAAGCCTCTAACCAATTGAGATGGACGTCGGGACAAGACCTACAACATCCTAATAAACTAAAATATTGAAAGCAATAAAAGGGGACCCTCCGAAAAGCAAGGAGGCTCACCACAAGGCTCTGAATGCTCAATTGGATCAACGAAACGGTGGAGGCTGATCCTGGTTACCTATATTTGCATCATAAAAAGATGCAGGCCAATTGGTATGAGTACATCGAATGTACAATCATGCGAGGGGAATACTAAACAAGACATAAACTTGAAAGGAACTGAAAGAACATACCTGGGCTCAACTTAATTCAACTTAACTCATTTCAATATAAAGCAATAATATGAATGCAATATAAAGAAAAGCTTTTAAAACATGGATAACAACTCTGTGTATTTAGAAATACCATAGTAACTCTGTATATACGCAAAGATACAATGTAAACTCTAGATGTATATAAAAATAATTTTTATTTCTGTGTATATAAGAATGCAAAATAATTCTGTAGGAGTTTCTCTAACCAACAACCATCACTCAAGAGCTATTGTGATGATACAACGTTTTGCCTCACGCTGCCAGGGCCGTCCTATACCTTGCCAAGGGTATATAACCTGACTACTAAGTGGATCCACTAGTCTATGCTAAAAAACACTAAGGAATCATCTAAAAAGTATTACCCTTTTCTACCCATGATGGCTATATGGTTTATAGGGGCTGGGAGTTGTCTTAACTCTCCCTCATATCGGTGCTCAATACGACTCCCAAAATATAATACTAGATCTTATGTTTAAAAACATAACTTCTTTCTGTGGTTTTGAGATAATTTCTCAAAACTTAGTACAAAGGCTCTCTTGGAAATCAAAGTTTCCTCTCTTGCTTTAATTGTGAAAGCTATTTACTCTTTACTAAAAACTAGCTCAAAGGTTCTTTTGGAAATCAAAGTTTCCTTTCTTGCTTAAATGTGAAAACATTTACTCTTTGGGAATACATAGTCCCGATATACTCTTTCGAAGAAATTAACTTCAATCTTTACTCTTTACTCAACTCAAAACTCAAGTCTTAGAACAAAGTGAAAACATTTGTAATAGACTTTTGGAAAACTCTTATGAACTTCTCTTGACTTAACTCTTAACTTTCCTTGAATTGAATTATGGATTCAAGGTCCATGATCTCATGTTATGGATGTTTTCATGTTATTTGGACGTACCTTAGAGTGTAGAAATCAACTAGAAAACATAGGTACGTTTCAAGGGAACTTTTACGGAAAGAAGTGGGAAAGGGTAGAAGACCTGGCGTCCCTGGCGCTCTGAGTGGCGTGGGGTGACAGAGCCCAAACTTCAGAGTTTGGGTTAGGGCACTCTGAGTGGTACGACGCCCCAGAGCCCAAACTTCAGACACTGAAGTGGGGTGCTCTGAGTGGCGTGGTGCCCCATGTCCCTACTCAGAAAATCACTAATTTTTCTTGCTCATTTTTTAACTCTAAACCCTCTAGATTCACTTGGTTCTTTCCCCAAATACTTAGATTCGACTACATAACCATAATATGAAAGAATCTACTCAAAACGACATCTAATTTCATGAATTAAATCAAGAACTCCTTAACAACTTCAACAATCTAGAACCCAATAGAAACTTCAAACAAATCCATCAAGAACGTAATTTCTATACTTTCAATAACATAATTTCACTGAATAAAATATGATTGGCGTGTGGTTGAACTAACCTAACACTATGTGATCTCATATACCTCGTATGGATCAACCTTTGGCGAAATCCACAAGCAATTCTTCAAGAACTTGGCGATTCCTTGTTTTTTCTCCTCTTTTCTTCTCTTCTTTTCTCTTCTCTCAAAACCCTAACTTATTTTTATGAAGAGTAAACTGAATATAATTAGTTGATACCCCAACTTAATTACCAAAAACGAATTTAATTAATTGGGTAGTGAAAAGACCATAATACCCTTGTAAAATCCGATTTTGACTTTCCTTATCTAGACAACCCAACTTCAAATGGGCTAATCTCCCTCATACGAACTCGAATTGATCAAACTCGGTGGCGTTGGAAATATAATTCAAATATATTTCCTACGGTATCTTATAGCACACCTAAATCATCTTGATCTAGGAGTTATGGTCGTTAGAAGTTGACTCAAAACTCATACTTAGCTTAACTTTGTCAAACTTTTCAAATTTGATTATTTCCAAAAATGGTTTCTTTCTAATTCTAAGTCTTTCTAGTAGCGGGGTGTTACAATATCTTCCCCTTGGGAAAATTCGTACTCGAATGAGATTACTCTTAGCAAGCTAAGGGCGTTATATCTAACATCTAGTTCAAACACCCAACTAGATACATGCTGCCTGCGAGACCTTGGTAAACCTGTGATGAAATCGATATTGATCATCTCCCACTTCCATTCCGGAAGTTCTATATTATGAGCCATACTAATGGGCCTTTGGTGCTCTACTATAACTTGTTGACAATTCGGTCATTTAGCAACGAACTCAACAATACTTTTCCTCATACTATCCCACCAATACATTTCCCTTAAGTCACGATAAATCTTTGTGGAACCCGAATGGATAGAATATCTGGAGCTATGTGCTTCCGCCATGATCCTCTCTTGGAGTTCATCCACCCTTGGTAGACACAACCTACGTTGATACATCGATACACCATCTCCCCCTTGTTAAAAAGACATTACTTTTTTATTATGAACATTTGCCTTCAATTCAAGCAAAATAGGATCTTGGTCTTGTTTTTCTTTCTCTTCTAACACTAATGATGATTCAGCCCCATTCATCACCGCTACTATTCCTTCTGTGGAAATCCATTAGCCGAACTCCTTATAGTGCAAGTTTGTGCACATCTTTTGCTAACTCTTTCTTATCTTCATCAAAATGGGTGGTACTACCCATAGATAATCTAATCAAGGCATCAATAGAAACATTAGCCTTACATGGGTGATAAAGAATACTCATGTCATAATCTTTGAGTAACTCTAACCAACTTCTCTGCCTGAGATTAAGCTCTTTATGACTAAACACATACTGAAGACTCTTGTGATCGATGAATACATCTACATGAACACCATACAAATAATGACGCCATATTTTCAAGAAAATACTATGGCAGCCAACTCTAGATCATGGGTTGGGTAATTATTCTCATGAACTTTCAATTGTCTGGAGGCATAAGCTATAACTTTGCCATTTTGCATTAACACACAACCCAAACTAACTCTAGACGCATCACAATATTCAACAAAGACTTGTGTACCTTCTGGTAAGGTCAATATTGGGGCAGTAGTCAACCTCTTTTTCAATTCCTGAAGACCATTGAAAATTAACTATTTTCTGAGTTAATTTGGTCAAAGGGGACGAAATAGCTGAGAACCCATTGACTAACCTTCTATAATATCTAGCCAACCCCAAGAAACTCCTAATATCAGTTGGAGATGTGGGTCTAGGCCAATTATGTACTGCCTCTATTTTCTGAGTATCAACTCTAATTCCATCACCGGAAACAATGTGGCCTAACAATCCCACATACTCAATCCAAAACTCATACTTAGATAATTTAGCATACAACTCTCTATCCTTTAGTGTTTGGAGAACTATTCTGAGATGACTAGCATGATCTTCCTCATTCCTTAAGTAGATTAGTATGTCATCAATGAATACGATAACAGATATACCTAAATAAGGCTTGAATACTCTATTCATAAGGTCCATGAAAGTTGCATACGCATTAGTTAAACCGAATGACACAACCAAAAACTCATAATGACCATAACGGGTCCTGAAAGCTGTCTTTGGAATATCACATTCCCTTACTCTTAACTAATTGTAGCATGATCTGAGATTTATCTTGGAAAAACAAGTAGCACCCTGAAGTTGATCGAAAAGTTCATCAATTCTCGTAAGAGGATACTTTTTCTTGATGGTAACCTTGTTCAACTGATGGTAGTCTATACACATTCTAAGGGAACCATCCTTTTTCCCCACAAACAAGACCAGAGCACCCCAAGGTGAGACACTTGGTCGAATAAACCCCTTCTCAATGAGATCTCTCAACTGCTCCTTTAACTTTTTTAACTCTGCTGGTGCCATCATATATGGTGGAATAGATATAGGACGAGTATCTAGAAGAAGGTCTATACCGAAGTATATTTCTCTCTCAGGAGGGACTCCGGGAAGATTATCTAGAAAGACTTTTGGGAACTCTTTTACTACTGAATAGGAGGTGTCTCAACACTTGAGTCATTAACTCGGACTAAGTGATAGACACACCCCTTGGAAACTAACTTTCTTGCCTCAAGGTATGAAATAAAATGACCCTTAGGCACTGTTGAACTACTCTTCCACTCTATAACTGGCTCATTAGGAAACTGGAACTTGACAACTCGAGTTCTACAATCAACTGAGGCATAACATGCATGAAGCCAGTCCATACCTAGAAATGACATCAAAATCTACCATGTCTAACTCAACTAAATCAACCATGGTGCTCTTGTGATTGACGGAAATGGTACAGTCATGATAGACTCTCTCTACTAGAGTTGACTCACCAACAGATGTAGAAACACTGAAGGGCTCAATAAGTTTTTCAGGAAGAACATCAAAATTCATCGCAACATAAGGAGTTACAAAGGATAAACTCGCTCTAGGATCTAGCAAGGCATAAACATCAAAGTTAAAGACTAGGATCATACCAGTGACAAACATCTGGAGAATCCTCTTGCTCTTGGCGACTAGTAATACCATAAACACGATTTCCTCCTCCGCCTGCCCCTGAAGTAGCTCCTCTAGATGCATCTTTGTATGGTGGAGCAACTGAAGAAGACTAGGCTTTATTTCCCTCAGTACCATTTCCCTGCCGGTTCTTTGGACACTCTCTCATAAAATGACCGTTCTGGTCACACTTGAAACAACCAGTGGAGCCATGACGACACAACACTGAGTGGCTCCTACCACACTTAGCACATGCAGGAGGCTTACTACCCCCTTGTGCCATAATACCTTGAGAATAGGCAGGTTTAGCTCTGAAATTCTGACTATTGTACTCACATTTGTTCTTTGGTGCAGGTGCACTAGCAGATGATGGAGTAGGTCCCTTTTGTTTCTGTTGGAAGGATGACCGGTTGGCATTACTCTTCTGCTACCTGGACGCATTCCTTGATGTCATAGCCCTCTTATTCTTAAACTCTTCTCTATCTCTCATCTTGTCCTCCTCAACTTGTTGCACATAGATCATTAGCCTGGCTATGTCCATATCCCCTATCAGATAGCTTCCTTGGCTTCCTTGCTTGACAGATGAGACAACCCAAAAACGAATAAACTCATCCTGCTCCTCATGTCAACAACCATCTCCGGAGCATACCGGGAAAGTTGTGTGAACTTTGGACTGTACTCATGAATGCTCAAAGAATCCTGCTTAAGAGTGAGGAACTCTCGTACCTTTGCTTCTCTCAGTTCTCGGGGAAAGAAACGCCTCCTCAAACAAAGCCCAAGTCACAAGTGGTGCACCCTCAGCTCGGTTCTTCTTCCACTGATCAAACCAAATCCTAGTGACACCCTTCATTTGGTATACAGCTAGTTCCACCCTCTCAGCGTCAGCAACATGCATGATCTCAAAAACATTTTGAAGCTCCTCAACAAAGTTTTTTGGGTCCTCAGTAACACTTGAACCAGTAAAGCTTGAAGGATTCATCCTTAAGAACTCGTGGATCCTCAAAGTATAAGCCATTTCCTGACGATTCTCTCTCTGTTTCCCAGCTTGGTTGGTCACAACTTGTCTTAACATCCGGATGGCCTCACGGAACTCAACATTGGTGACCTCTCATTGGGGTTGCATTTTTGGTGCATTAGGTACCCCTTGTTCCTGCGGTTCAACATTTCTTCAAGCCAGACGACCTCTAACAGCTCTTCGGGGAGGCATGATCCGAAAGACACGCATAATCACGAGTTAGAAAGAAACTTTTATAGAGATACACTCTATCGCACGAAATGAGTATGAAAGAAGCGAGATAGTTTCCTAAGTGTCGCAGCCTCCTAATTATAGATGTGGCACACTGCACATCGATAACTAGGACTCTATAGACAAGGATTCATAGACTCCCTAAGACTCTTGAACTCTATGCTTTGATACCAAGTTTGTCACTCCCAGAGCATATACCCTGGGAGGGACTGGCACTCAAGAACCATTGCTGGACACAAGCGAACCCTTGGCCTGGCTTAACTCTTAATGGAAGACTTACTCAGGATAAAAATAATTTAAAGAAAGTAAACCGAACTGCTCAATAGATAACTTAGAATGTATTAAAATAAACATTAATTGGCCAAAGTGGTAACTTAAGTCTCAAACATAACTAAAATGGAAAGACTTAAGAATAAACATCATATACTGTCTATGAAGCCTCTAAACAACTGACATGGACGTCGGGACAAGACCCACAATATCCTAATGAACTAAAATACTAAAAGCAATAAAAAGGGATCCTCCGGAAAGAAAGGAGGCTCACCACAAGGCTCTGACTGCTCAACTGGTTCAACGAAGCAGTGAATGTTGATCTTGATTACCTGTATTTGCATCATAAAAAGATGCAGGCCAACTCACATCAGTACATTGAATGTTCGAGCATGCGAGGGAAATACTAAACAAGACATAAGCTTGAAAGGAACGGAAAGAACATACCTGGGCTTAACTCAACTCAACTTAACTCATTTCAATATAAAGAAATAATATGAATGCAATATAAAGAAAAGCTTTTAAAACATGGATAACAACTCTGTGTATTTCGAAATGCCATAGTAACTATGTATGTATGCAAAGATAGAATATAAACATTGGATGTATATAAAAATAAAATTTACTTCTGTGTATATAAGAATACAAAATACTTCTGTGGGAGTTTCTCTAACCGACAATCATCACTCAAAAGCTACTGTGATGATACAACATTTTGCCTCACACTGCCAGGGCCGTCCTATACCTTGTCGAGGGTATAGAACCTGACTACTAAGTGGATCCACTAGTCTATGCTAGAAATCACTAAGGAATCATCTAAAAAGTATGATCCTTTTCTACCCATGATGGCTACATGGTTTATGGGAGCTGGGAGTTGTCTTAACTCTCCCACATATCAGTACTCAATATTACTCCCAAAATATAATACTAGCTCTAATGTTTAAAAACATAACTTCTTTCTGTGGTTTGATATAATTGTTCAAAACATAGCTCAAAGGCTCTCTTGGAAATCAAAGTTTCCTCTTTTGGTTAATTGTGAAAGCATTTACTCTTTACTAAAAAACTAGCTCAAAGGCTATTTGGGAAATCAAAGTTTCCTTTCTTGCTTAAATGTGAAAACATTTAACTCTTTCGGAATCATAGTCCCGATATACACTTTTGAAGAAATGAACTTCAATCTTTACTCTTTACTCAACTCAAAACTCAAGTCTTAAAACAAAGTTAAAACATTTGTAAATGACCTTTGGAAAACTCTTATGAACTTCTCTTGACTTGACTCTTAACTCTCCTTGGATTGAATTATGGATTCAAGGCTCATGATCTCATTTTATGGATGATTACATGTTGTTTAGACGTACCTTAGAGTGTAGAAATCAACTAGAAAACATAGGTACGTTTCAAGGGAACTTGTACGGAAAGAAGTGGGAAAGGGTAGAAGACTTGGCGTTCCTGGCGCTCAGAGTGGCGCGGGGAGCCAGATCCCAAACTTCAAAGTCTGGGTTGGGGCGCTTTGAGTGGCATGGATCCCTAGACCCTAAATTTCAGACACTGAAGTGGGATGCTCTGAGTGGCGCGGTGCCTCATAGCCCAAACTTCAGACACTGAAGTGGGGAGCTCTAAGTGGCGCGGCGCCCTATGTCCCTGCCCAGAAAATTCCCATTTTTTCTTGCTCATTTCTCAACTCTGAACCCTCTAGATTCACTTGGTTCTTTCTCCAAACACTTAGAATCGACTACATAACCAAAATATGCTAGAATCTACTCAAAACGAGATCTAATTTCCTGAATTTAAATCAAGAACTCCTCAACAACTTCAACAATCAAGAACACAATAGAAACTTCAAACAAATCCATCAAGAACTCAATTTTTATACTTTAAAGAACATAATTTTGCTGAATAAAATCATGATTGGTGCGTGGGTGAACTAACCCAATGCTATATGATCTCACTTACCTCGTAGGGATCAACCCTTGGCGAAATCCACAAGCAATTCTTCAAGAACTTGGCGATTCTTTACTTGTTCTCCTCTTTTCTTCTCTTTTTTTTTATCCTCTCTCAAAACCCTAACTTATTTTTATGAAGGGTAAACTGAATCCAATCAGTTGAGACCCCAAATTAATTACCAAAAATGAATTTAATTAATTGGGTAGTGAAAAGACCATAATACCCTTCTAAAATCCGGTTTTGACTTTTCTTATCTAGGCAGGCCAATTCAAATGGGCATATCGCCCTCATACGAACTCAAAATTGATCAAACTCGGTGGCGTTGGAAAGATAATTCAAAGATATTTCCTACGGTATCTTTTATCACTCCTAACTTATCATGATCTATGAGTTATGGTAGTTTGAAGTTGACCCAAAACTCATACTTATATTAACTTTGTCAAACTTTCAAAATTTGATTATTTCCAAAAATGGTTTCTTTCTAATTCTACGTCTCTCTAGTAGAAGGGTGTTACAATAATAATTGTAGCTCACTCTTGGTACTGAATGTTTGATACATGTAAAAATTAGTTCCATCAGAGAAAGAATAGATGGGTTGTGATCTCAATTCCGGCTCTCCCTGCACTTCTTCAAAATGTTCGAAATCTTCCGCTTCTACTGGCTAATCTTCAACATCCGTTGAAAGATCATGCCTATTCATTGAATCATCACCCAAGTTTTCATTTGATTGATCACAAAAGCTCTCCTTTGGTTGATCACCTAAGTTCTCATTTTCAACCAAGTTATTGTCGTTAAAAGAATCTGTTGGTTCAATCGGAGAACTTGCAATGACATTTATCTTCAATATAGGCCTAGAGCTATCAACAGCAATATCCATCATGTACAAGCTCACATGCCTATCATTTTTTATGAATGTGGGACGTATTTTCCCCTTCCATTTGACAGCTTATCACCAAGTTGCCTAGCTCATAGGCCTCAATTACGCTTGCAATCATATCGTCAAATGAACCATTGCGACGCAACGCAATGTGCACTATAGTCTTACTAAAATATTTCCAATACCTGCTTTTGAAAGTCTCCTCCTATACTCCCATATAATCACCACCAGTAAACAAATTCAGCTACTGCCATATATAAACTACACTGATAGATACTAGATTACGATATGAGTAACAAGCAGTCGATGACTGGTACAGAATCTGTACAAAATGCGAATGAACAAGATTGGGTTCAGATCAAACTCGAAATGGAGAACATGTATCTATAGTCCTTCTAAGCAACTAAAGTTTATTTAAAAACAAGGTAAGAAGTGATTTTGGAAGATTTTTGCAAGCTTCTAAAATGGCGGGAATGTTTTTTCTTTGAAGCTATTTGAAAGAAAATGGTGTAAAAATGGAATAAATGACTAGAATGATGATGATTTCACCTGTGAAAGCTATAATATCGTTGGAAAAGTTGCCGAAATCGGCTAAATCAGCTGCAAAAATGGGAGCATTTTGGTTTCTTCTTGGAGAGCTTTTATCCAGTGGAATCATTTTTAATCAATGAAAAAAAACAATTCCAGATTTGTTGGATGAGTGGGGACCAAAGTGTAGTATTAAAAACTTGAGGGTAGGCTGTTATATGATTTGGAAGAATATTGAGTGATGTCATATACAGTGTCTAAAGTTCAAATTTTTGAAGACTTGTGTCTAAATGCTCAATTTAGTTTGGAGAGTGGCTATTTTGCCAACTCTCCCAAGAAAGTTAAGGTAAGAATGCTTTCTGTGAGAAGGAATCTCTGGATGATTTCATGTATGGACATGCTTCATCTTATGGGAACAATTTTATTAGTGCATTTGTTCAAGGGGAAACTTTTGGGGACTCCTCAGTAGAACCTAGTTCTCCTACTGGACTCACTATTAAAAGGGAGGATTGGTGTGAGAGGATGAACGAATAGGGGTTGGGGATGAATCTTGAAACCATTATACGATCAAGAAAAAGTACTGGACACTCTAAGGTTTGTGAAGCATGATTTTGTACCTACTTGTTTGAGGGGGTCCAATGTCCCCCATTGCACCATTTGAGGGCTGTTTTGGCTACAAAAAATAGATAGAATAAGCCGTGTGTAGAGCTCACTAGGATGTCATCGATGTTATTCATGGAAAATTATGTTATTGAACATGAAGATCTTAAGCTCAAATCACTCACATCCAGGCTTAAATTGAATAAAAAAAGACCACAAACTCGGAAAGTTTCCAGGATTTTATGAGGTGATACGACTGAATCCTCACTCCTCCTCAAACACTCCAGCTTATCCCTAAGCCATATACAACCTCCAATTTTTTATTTTCAATAAGATTACATTGTTTTTTTTACTCCATAAGTAATCTGACTTGTGTCTTTTTGTTTTGAACTGTGGTGTCGCTTATCCTGCTTAATATAATTAGTTGGCTTTATTCTTAGTCTTTGGCTATGCTTCTTTACTTTACAAATATATCTTGTTGCATCTAACTTATAAGTTATTTTAGTATTGTCTTGTTTGTATTTTTGATAGCTACAATGCGCTTAAAATTGCTAACTAAAGAGACTTGACTTGTATAATTGGCGCATGTTTTTTTTATGATGCCTAAAGGGGAAAGTGTGTGTATTTTATAATTTCAATAAACCATTATTCTAACCTGGTTCATTAGCGTGTGCCTTGTTATGCTTTGTTTAGATTTAAACTGACTCAAACAGGTGGAGCATAACACATAAGGAGTATGAGTTTATCATCATCTAAAAGGGAAAATTGTTGGATTTATTATATTTTGATGATTGACAAATCGACTGAATATGTTCTGATAGAATATATGTGTCCACTATTAGTCAATGGACCAGGTCCCTTGACTCAGCAAGAACAGTAATGAAGAATGAACAATGAAAGGAAAACAACACAAACAGTTTACGTGGAAACCTCCTTGCTCAAGGGAGTAAAACCACGACCTGTCACACAAGTATTTTTAATTGTTTTCACTAATCTCTTCAAGCAAAAGTGAAACAAAGATTACAACCCCAAACAAGATTAATCTCTTAATCTCAAAGCTAAGTAATAACCCTATTAGTTACTGAGCCTAAGCAGATACCGCACTGCCCATGTCACACCCCAACCCTAGGTGAGGCAGACAAGTACCATTTGAACACACATTTTACAAGTGAACTATGATGAGAAAGTAAACTACTATGCAGATAGATTTACTGATGAGAAGCTTCATATACAACACTTGTTGACTAGCTGAACCGATACATGTGACAAGTGAAACTATGAATACAGATGATAGATTTACAATGTCCACAAAGCCTCTACTGGAATCCATGATTGTACCACTATGAAAATACGCATAGTAAAGACTTGGGAAAGCCCCGAATCAACTTGGAGCTCACCAACAACCGATGAGTATCATGTGCTTCTATTGGGGAGATCTACTAGTTGAGTACATGTACCTGCAGTATGAAATTGAGCATTCCCAATAAGGGATGTCAGTACGAAAATGTAAGGCATAATACAACCATATGTAAAATGAGAGCCCAAGTGAAACCAAATATCAATAGATAAAGATTAGAGATCACCTCTGCTTATACTTATGGAATCGTGTATGTTACATTCTTTTCTTTACTTTTCTTTGCATTATAATATTTATAAGACATATGATACAAATGACCAGCTGATCAGTGGTAGAAGAGGATGACCCATGCTAGGCATTTTAACCCCTGGGATGCTGTCCTCATAATTCCACAAATTGGGATCTACCCATGCTAGGCTTCCACCCGTGAGCTGCCACCCTTCTATACCAATTGGGATCGACCCATGCTAGGCATTTGCCCCTGGGCTGCCACCCAAAATTATACAAATTGCCTCACTTAGATTCTTTAATATTTGAGATTGTTGTTTTGATGTTCATTACTCTTTTGATATTGCTCTTTTGATGATTATAACTCTTTTGAGATTGTTGTTTTGATGGTCATAATCATTGTTGAGATTTGGAACTATGGACTAGTAATAGAGGACATATGAATATGGACTTACGATAATAACAATGACATGGGAAGCAAATGTAACATGAACGTGTAATACTTAGGAGCTTATATGACTCAGTAAGCATTTTGACATCTCAAATTGAAGCACATATCAAGTTAAGACATTTAACATTCAGCGAAGAAGTTTGAACTCTATATGATAGCCAAATACTCACTAACTAATATCAAATACAAGGTATACATGAACGTGGAACCAAGGGAGAACGTGGGCAGATTCAACTTAAGGAAGGATACATATTCCAATCAAGTACATATAAAATGTACAATAGAGCAAGTAGAGATCTTGTGAAACATTATAGTCTAACACAATGGGAGTAATAACCAATAAAGGAAACATATGAACATGTGCAAAACTGACATATATGATGGAATAGACGATTGAAGCAAGTTGGCAAGATATGGGCATATCGTATATCCAACACATGTACATATGTACCATGTGTAATCTAGGATCATTTTGATTTGTATAAGGGGAATACGTGCCAAGGGTACTTTGACGATGAAACAAGTTTAAACCCTGCATGCATTATACTTGGCAGAGTAAGCATGTACATTTAGTAATAAACTCATATTAGAGTACTCACTTTGATGCTCTAGGGAGTAGGAACTGCAACTATGGATCAGTCACTACCAAGGGCACTTAGAAAGACTTACATTGTAATACAAATGTTGGATTCATGCCAAAGAAATAGGAAATCGAATAGCCTTACATACCTCAATTCCCAATCGTATAACTTACGAAGTGTCAAACTATCCTTTAACGTCATAGTCTTCATCTACAACAACCATCATTAAGGCTAATAGTAGCAGCTTATCAACCAACTCGGGATATTTCAACTCATCAAAACAGTAGCCAGGCAGCCAGCACATAATCCTTATAATTGATTGTTTTCCTTCACAGATTCTGTCTATTATAGTTATTTACACGAAACAACCTTCCTATGGAACGGGCAGTGATCTTACCAAAACTTTAATTTAATGGTGCATCACCATAGCTTGTAAATATTCCCTTTACAGCTTTCCGCAATCATTCTCTAAGTACATCCATGACCTCCCATAAACAAATCAATACAATAGCAGTCCTCAACACTCAAAAATAATCAAAAGACTTGAATTTGTGGTTTTCAATCACCATCCCATGAGTTACAATAAATAAGTAAGTCTAGAATTCTCAAATAAACTTATAATTAGAGGTTGTGGCAGTGCCCTTACCTTGGTTATCTAAATCTGTTATTCTCTTTCAATTAATGTTTTTGTAACCTTCTTTTAATCTTTGGAAGAGAGTGGAAGAACCTTGGCTGCCAACACATATAGCTATCTCTAGTTCACTCCCCTTGAAGAACTGTCCAATAAACTTGAAACAATAGAGGAGAGAAGGTGATCTTGTGGCTGCTTTGGAAGAAACAAGATGAAAAATAATTAGAACCCTAGTGGGAATACTGGGTGGCTGTTTCATCTTGAGAGAGAGAAATATATGAACTTGAGAGCTTAAAATTTGGATAAGAGGAAAATGAGATATTTGTATCAGATTTTTTTGCTTAATAGGTTCTCTTTTGCCACCTTTCTTGTACTTCATTTGCAGCCAACATGTGTCTTTAATTTAGTCCACACATTTTAAGTAGGTGATGCACCTACTTTTCCATTCAAATTATTTCTTGTGGGATTGGAAAGATTGGGGCCCTTGGCTGTCCATTTATTCTTCTATTCAACTTGGGCCAGATTAATGCAAGTAGGTGTAGTGTACTTGGCCCAATAACATGGTCAAAAGAGTCTTAGTAGGTGAAGCACCTACTTGGTCCTTTGGGCTGGTCAATAAGTCAAAGTAGGTGATGCACCTACTTGTGACCTACTACTTTAGTTAAGTCAAGCAAGCACCTCAATATTTTATTCCATTTCTAGACCTTAATACCTTTAACTGAACTTAAAACTTATATACACTATGTCACTTTAAACTTTAGACTCAAATACCACCTTATGATCTCAAGTTTAAATACTTCCATCGACGTCAACTTAATCGGGTCGCATCAAAATCCACAGATAGTTCACTTTAAACCTATTCTATTGTCACTAGTCGCATAGGAAACCGATCCATAACTATAACACAAGGCAATTTATAAGCATCATATAAATAGAACTAATACACGTAGAATATGGGGTGTTACAGCCCACTAATCTATCAACCCTAGATAACTTAGACTTCAACTAAGAAGATACAACACTGCCCACTAAACAAGCTAGCTCCTAGGTGATTTAGAATTTGACTAAACAGATACAACATTGCCCACTAAATCAGTTAACTCTATCTGATTTAGACTTTTACAAAAGGAACAAAAGATTTGAATCCTTTATAGATTAGGAAAAAATTTACAATGTAAGCACGGAAGTATAACTCCTAAGATAACTATGACACTTGCAGCATGATTAGGTCCCTGTTGCGCTTTTGGAGAATACTTCACCAAAATGGGTCTTTGCTTGTGTTCTTGATAATTTTCAAGATGCAAAAACTAAGGTTATGTCTATTGAGGAAACCCTTATGAAGGATAGACACAACCTTCTCCATACCATTGGACGAGGTTTCTGCTACAGTTGGAGATTGTGCACCAACCAATTGTACTTTTTACAGCCTTTCATTTGTATACACAGCGACACAAGGAGAAGGTCCCTTTACAAGGTACCATAGTTTGTCAAATCATCAAAGTTGCAAATAACATTTTCCCCTTTTTTGATGATGACAAACCCATACCTCTAGGCAATACAACACAAAGTGCCTTCCCCCTGGGAATGGGCCACAACTCACAACATGTTGTTCTTCCCCCCCATCAACCTACATACCTTGCCTTCCCTATCCTAAGAACCCAATATTTTCTCCCTTTTGGCATCATAAAAAAGAAACGTAGTAAACCAACATTAAAAGTAAGTTTGCAAAGTAAGATCATAGCCAGGGGCAACACAATCAAGGTAGAAAAAATAGAAAGACAAGATCTAATCAAAACAAAACAGAAACCAGCTTCATTACACTAGAGATAGCATCCAATACATTAAAAATAAAACATTTATGAGAACCCCAGACACTGTCCACACACAAAAAAAGACACTAGAAAGATAAGGATGGGACTATGTAGAGGGAGGCTGATTGGAGAGAGACTAGATGACAAGAGTAAGCCGATCATTGGACTCATCATGATCTTTAATCAGTTTTTCCTGGAGAGCAGCATTCTGAGCCAAGAGGTAGCATTCTTTATCCTCACCTCGTTGGCCTCTTCAGTACAAGGTCCCTCAATTTGTTCTTTGACTAGCTGAGCCTTTATTAAGGCTATCTCAGCATCCTTGTTACTCACAAGCACAATTATCTCCTCCAACTCGTGCTTCAGCTGACCTTGTTCCACCACTAACTGAGACATCTTGCTCAGTGGTCCTGCTTTACCTTCGATGCACTCACACTCCACCAAGGTTTTTAGAGAGAAGGACTGTTTAACAGTTCCAACAGTACCTGCTCCCACCGGGATGTTTAGATGTTTGAACACCTTTGTGAGGAAATACCCATATCCCATTCCATGTTGGCCCTTGTGTTCCACTATAGTTTTATGCATATGTTCCAACATCAAGGTGGGGAGATTCAGGGGTTCAAATTTTGAGAGTGCTTCCATTACAAATAAATCAGTCGCAGAGGCTATCGTGCGTTTCTCAATTCGAGGTAGAAGTACCTTATTGACGAACTCGAACAGTAGTTGGTACTCCCCCTTCATGAGCTTCTTTTGGATGTCTGCATGGTGCATGTCAGGAAGTTTGGAGTACTCTTTCGCAAACTTCTTAGTGCAGTATTTTCCCACCACAGATTTGGTCCCCTCTCTGGGTACTTCTAGATGCAGGCTTTTGTTTCCCATTAGGGTGTTGAGACTGCCATCATCTGCAAAGTTCACATTGTAGTAGAATTCACGGACTTTCTCTTCATGTAGGATGGGAGATTTAGTCATGAACAAGTGATTCCATGATTGAATCTCCACAAGGTCCGCCAAAGAGTTCATTCCTGGCTTTGTGATGATTTCAGGATCAAACACCCTCCCTCCTAGATACTTCTGCATTCGTAGATTATCAACAATTGTCTGTTTGCTAACTTCCTTGTCTCCCTTATTTCTTTTGGTACCGGGTCCCTGTTCAGATTTATGCTTAAGAACAAGAGATGATTCTCAATTTGTTTTTGATGGTTTCTTCTTCCTTTGTGGTTCCTTTCCCTTTCCTTTTGATATAGTGTCTTCCTTCTTGACTTGAGATGTTCTAGATTTTGACGTGTCTTTGTTCTTCCCCTTGTCCCTTTTTGTGCAGTGATGTCATCATCCACAAACTCATTTTCAGAAAGCTCGTTAGAGACATCCACCACATCCTCAGTGGGGAACTCAATTACAACCTCTCCAGGCCTTCTTCTCCTTCTATTCTCTGCAGTGCTCATTTCAATTGACTTCATAACATCACCCATAAGTTTTTGGGAAGTTGCTCTAGTAAACAACTTCCTTTTTGGTGTCTCTTCTGTGACTTTTTCCTTTCTCTTCGTGGTGACAGGGACCATTCTCCTTTGTACTGCCCATTTGAGAGGAATGTTGTCCTTGTCGGTGTCACTTGAATCAGTTTACGGAGGAACTCCAACCTCAGGTGTTTGGTCGAAGACTGGTTCAGAATATCCAAAAAGATCATATATGAAACTACTTCCTTCTTCATTTCTCACCCCTTCTCTCATCTGTACCAGACTTTTGATAACCATGCTCTCACTGGCGGTGAGAATGTTAGACTCAAATGACTTACTCTTTGGAAGATCCCTCTCAAACAGGTGGTCAGATAACATAATTATATAAGGACCAGGTTGATACAAGGGTGTAGAGTTGTTGAGGTCTATAGGAGACTGAGGGGGAAGAGGACTAACTTCAGTAATGTTGACTGAAGAGGTGGTCGACATTTTTGCCGGAGAGGGAGCAACAAATGATATGTAGAAGGCGACTAGATCTATCTCATTTAAGTGGTCCATTATTTTCTTAGAAGAAGATGGTGATTGAGACATCTTGGAGAGAATAAGAGAGAGAGAACAATGACAAAATTTAGGATTTGGTTTAAGACTTGAGAGGAGAGAGTTTGAAAAGTGAATTAAAAGAATGGAGGGAAGAAGTATAAAAAGAAAGGAAGGGTCCTGTCAAGTCCATCAGTAGACGCGTCGCTTGGACTTAGAGCGATGGGACGACGGTCAGAATGCCCAATGACTGACACGTGGAGATCTCAATGGTTCTCATTTGTCAGTTTAAGCATAATGTAGAGAATGCTAACCTTTAGACAGGAGCAGGTCCCTATCTGCAAACGGAGAAGTTTGATCCCTGAATAGTTCTAATAATTTTGCTCCCGCGAATTCCCATGAGTGTATACCTGTAGCAGGTATAAGGTTGATCTTACTAAAACAAAACATTACAAATAATGAGGATATTTTCCCTTCTGATCATAGCCAAAGGAGATTGAATGCCTTTGGATGGAATCAGTTCAATTCATGTTCATCATCCCCAACTTCGGCCTGTTACTTTCAAATTGATCTTTGCTGAGGGCTTTTGTGAAAATGTCTGCAATTTGATCTTTAATTCTGCAGTTTTGCATGCTGATGTTCATTTTTTCAACATTATCTCTCAAGAAGTGATGCCTGACATCAATGTCCTTCATTCTCTTGTGCTGAACTGGATTCTTTCCCATGTTGACTGCAGTGGTGTTGTCACACATGAGTGGAATGGTATGAATGAGTACTCCAAAATCTTCAAGTTGCTACTTTATCCATAGTAATTGTGCACAACATGATGCAACAGCTACATATTCTTCTTCAACCGGGGAGAGAGCCACTGAATTTTGTTTCTTGGTTCCCGGGATATGAGTGATAATCCCAGGAAGTGTGCCATTCCATAAGTGCTCTTTCTGTCCACCTCATAGCCTGCAAAATCAGCATTTGCATACCCTACCAGATCAAAAGAGTCTCATGCTGGATAGAAGAGGACCAGGTCCCCCGTCTTCTTTAGATACCTCAGAATCGGCTTGGCTGGTTTCAGATGTGATTCCCTGGGACATGCTTGAAACCTTGCCCACATGCCTATACTGAAGACAATGTCAGGTTTGCTTGTTGTTAGATATATCAGTGATCCAATAATTCCTCTATACATGGTTTGATTCACCAAAGCATTAGACTCGTCTGCTCCCATCTTTGAGTTTGTACCCACTTGGGTGTCAATAGGCTTGGAATCAACCATATGAAACTTATTTAACAACTCCTTTATGTACTTCTGTTGACAGATTGAGGTACCACTTGAGGTTTGCTTGATATGCAGTCCTAAGAAGAAGTTCAATTCTCCCATCATGCTCATCTCAAATTCATTCCCCATCAAAGTGGCAAATTCTTCACAAAAAACTTCAGAGGTAGCTCCAAAAATAATATCATCCACATACACCTGTATGATGAGCAATTACTTGTCCCTTTTATTCAGAAATAATGTGTGGTCTATCTTTCCCCTTTTGAATCCATTCTTTATAATAAATCTGGACAGTCTCTTATACCAAGCTCTAGGAGCTTGTTTCAGTCCATACAGGGACTTGTTGAGTTTAAACACATGGTTTGGGTAGTCAGCATCTTCAAAGCCAGGTGGCTATTTTTACATACATCTCTTCCTTCAAGTCACCATTTAGAAAGGCACTTTTGAAATCCATTTGGAAGAGCTTGAATTCCATGAAGGCTGCAAAAGCAATACGAATTCTGATAGCCTCCATTCTAGCAACAAGAGTAAATGTTTCATCATAGTCGATGCCTTGCACTTGATTATAGCCCTGAACCACCAGTCATGACTTGTTTCGTGTAATGACTCCATTTTCATCAAGCTTGTTTCAGAACACCTACCTGGTCCTATAATGGTTCTATCAGCACGTCTAGGTACCAGGTGCCACACTTTGCTCCGCTCAAACTGGTCAAGTTCCTCTTGCATGGAATTGACCCAATCAATATCTTTCAAAGCTTCCTTGACCTTTCTAGGGCTCAATGTTTGATATTAATGCCGAAAATGACACCAGATCTACAAACAATCAATACAATACGGGAATCAATAAACAATCATTAATTACCCGAATCGCTAACAATTCTATGAACCCTAGATCATACCCATGATCCCAAGCACCCAAAATAGGGTTTGTTTCCACCATAGAATCTAGATCAAAACCCTTTATCGTCAATAATTACCCATTCTATTACGTTCTACGGATCGAAAAATGGATTCAGGGAGTAAAAAAGCTTACCTTTAGCCTCAAGAATGGTGGAAAACTGTCAAGAGTTTCCTGGGTTCATTCCTTAGCTCTAAAAATAAAAAAGTGCAAAATAAAGTCGTTTAATAAAGACGTTTTAGGGTTTATTTACGACCTTAAGTCGCATCTGGAGGCCCTCACCCCACTATAGCGGCCCCTAGTCGCGTCTGGCCCGCCACAGCGGCCCTCACCCCGCTTCAATGGCACCGCCAAAGCGACCAAAACCACTGCCAAAGCGGCTTGCACGAAACAGTGAGCTATTTTAATAATTCCAAGACCCCCATTTCACAACACAACTTTAATCAACGACCCTCATAAAATATCATTCACGCTAAGATCAATTCCGGGAGTTTTACTCGCCCGAATTCAATTTCGTAAAAGTCGTACGGATTCCTTAACGACTTATCTAACTACTCATGTAATCAAAAATCATAAATAATTCACCCAATTGTTACCAGATTTCCCTACACCTTAATGACTCTGATTTCGTCCAAATCTAGACTAGGTTGGGAAAATCTCAAGTTACTACGAAAAAGTTTTCCGACCCAAAATTTTCCCCATTTGCTTTTATATAATGACGGAACCATGTCGTTACAATAGATACCAATTTACCCATCACTCGTTACCAAGTGAAAAACTTAGGAAGAATAGGCTAAGGAAGGAATGAGGTAGTACCTGAATCGATGAACAATTTGGGATACTTGTCTCGCATGTCCCTCTCGGTCTCCCAAGTAGCTTCCTCAACCGGACGATGCTTCCATTGAACTTTCACAGACTTAATCTCTTTGGTCCTCAGCTTATGCACATCACGATCTAGAAACGCAATCGGTTCCTCCTCATATTGGAGGTCTTTGTCTAACACAATTGAGTTCCATTTAATGATGTAATCCCCGTCACCATGATATCTCTTCAACATGGACACATGAAATACCGGATGAACACCTGATAAATTGGGAGGTAAAGCCAATCAATACGCTATCGGTCCCACACACTCGAGAACCTCAAAGGGACCAATGTATCGCGGACTTAGCTTACTTTCTTGCTGAATCTCATCACCTCTTTCATAGGTGATACCTTAAGAAGAACATTCTCACCGGTTTGAAACGCCGTGTCTCTCACCTTATGATCCGAATACTTCTTCCGTCTACTCTGGATAGCTAGAAGCTTAGCTTGAATACTCCTCACCTTATCTTGAGCATCCTTCACTAAATCGACCCCCAATGGTTTCACATCTCCAGCCTCAAACCATTCTATGGGTTCCCCTCCCATAGAGTGCCTCAAATGGTGCCATATCTATGTTGGAGTGATAACTATTATTATAGGAGAACTCACACAAAGGTAGGAACTTATCCCAATGCCCTCCATAGTTAGTCACACATGCCCTCAACATGTCTTCTAACACTTGAATAGTCCTCTCTAACTGTCCGTCTGTCTGTGGATGGAAAGTTGTACTAAAAAGTGAGTTGTGTGCCCAATTCATCAGGTAATTTTCCTCCAAAACTTGGATGTGAATTGGGTACCATGGTTTGAGATGATAGAGAGGGGGCACCCCATGCAACCTCACTATCTCTTTCACATAAACTTTAGCCAATTGTTCGGCATTATAAACTATTCTTACCGGAATAAAATGGGCTGACTTAGTCAATCTTTCCACCACTACCCAAATAGAATCAAACTTCCCCAAAGTCTTGGGAAGACCAACCACAAAATCCATGGCTATTATTTCCCACTTCCATTTCGGAATTGGCATTTTTTGAAACAAACCTACAGGCCTTTGATGTTCATATTTCACTTGTTGGCAATTTTTGACACTTAGCCACAAACTCTGCTATATCCTTCTTCATGCCCAGCCACCAATAAATTCGCTTCAAATCTCGGTACATCTTGGTCACACCCGGATGAATAGAAAATTGCGAACCATGGGACTCCATCAACAACTTCTGAATCAAATCATCAACTCGAGGAACACAAATTCTTCCTTTAAAACTGAGCACGTATTTCGCATCAAGAGTGGTCTCTTATGCTTTACCAATCACAGTCATTTTTCTAAGCTCCTCCAAATTTTCATCTTAAATTGCTTGGCCTTAATCTCCTCAATGAATGTGGCCCTTACCTCAATACTAGCTAACACCCCACCTCTTTCTGAGATGCCCAACTGCATGAACTTAGACTCTAAGGTTTGAATTTCCTTAGCCAAAGGTCGCTTGGATACACTCAAGCAAGCTAAACTACCCATACTCACCGTTTTTTGACTCAAAGCGTCTGCCACCACATTGGCCTTGCTCAGATGGTATTGAATGGTCACATCATAATCCTTGAGTAACTCCATCCATCTTCGTTGTCTCAAATTCAGATCATTTTGAGTAAACACATGCTGCAAACTACGATGATCAGTAAATACCTCATACTTAACACCATACAGATAATGTCGCCAAATCTTAAGAGTAAACACTACCGTTGCCAATTCCAAATCATGTGTTGGAAAATTCCTCTCATTCACCTTCAATTGACGCGAGGCATAAGCTATAACATTCTTATCCTGCATCAACACAGCACCCAAACCAGAATGTGAAGCATCACAATAAACAATAAAATCTTTACCTTCAACCGGTAATGCTAGGATAGGCGCGATGGTCAAGAGAGTCTTAAGCTTTTGAAAGCTCTCCTCACATTTTCCAGTCCATTCAAATGGTATCTCCTTTTTGGTCGAACTAGTCAAGTGAGTGGCAATAGAAGCAAAGTTCTTCACAAATTGACGATAATAGCTAGCGAGCCCCACAAACTCCTAACTTCAGTCACAGAACTTGGTCGAACCCAATTCTTAACCGCCTCAATCTTTTGATGATCTACCATTACCCCTTCTTTTGAAACAACATGTCCCAAAAATGTCACAGAAGTCAACCAAAATTCACACTTAGAAAATTTCACATATAACTTTTGCTTCCCAAGAACACCCAAAACAATACGAAGATGGTCGGCATGCTCTTCCTCACTTTTCGAATAGACCAAAATATCATCAATAAAGACTATGACGAAAGAATCAAGAAATGGCTTGAACACCCCATTCATTAAACTCATAAAAGTTGTAGGCGCATTGTTAAACCAAAAGACATAACCAAAAACTCATAGTTTCCATAGCGGGTTCTAAACGTTGTCTTGGGCACATCCTCAGGCCTAATTTTCAACTGATGGTAGCCAGACCTTAGATCAATCTCAGAGAAAATCGACACACCTTGCAATTGGTCAAAAAGATCATCTATTCGAGGCAAAGGGTACTTGTTTTAAATAGTGACCCTATTCAATTGCCGATAATCTATACACATTCTCATACTACCATCTTTTTTCTTAACAAACAAACTGGGGCACCCCATGGGGAAGCACTAGGACGAATAAATCCCTTATCAACAAGCTCTTGGATTTGAGCCTTAAGCTCTCTCAATTCTACTGGAGCCATGCGATATGGAGGGATAGAAATGGGGTGCGTACCAGGCTCTAAATCAATGCAGAAATCTATATCTCTATCCGGAGGCATACCAGGCAAGTCATAAAACTGAACCCTGTCCTCTTGACGGGCAACCTCCTTGCATGGTTGTATTACTCCTCTACCTGCATTACCATTTCCCCGGCCTCGTTGATTTCCTCCTCATATGCCCAGGTTCTCCACAATTTTAACACACATTATAATTTATATTCGATTGTTGAACACTGAATTAGATCGTGGGGGTTAGTTCGGGTACAATTCGGGGTCCATAATTGTGACTAGGGGGAAACAGGGGAGACAGGGCAGAGATTTTGTCTTGCCCTGTCCCGCTCTGGCGGGAGAAATCCCACACTGGCGGTCTCGCCGTGTCGGGGGAAATCCCGCCCCAGCGGCCCTGATGGAACCAGAACCCTTGCCAACAATTTCTGGGGTTCCTCTCTTTTCTATATTTCCCCTAGATTTTCCAGCTATAACTAGGCATTTAAGAAAATCCATTTACCTAGGACAATCGTTGTCTACCCCCGGTCAACCCAACGAAGTACGCACTTTAGAATCCTTTTACATTGTTTCAACACTACCACACACATATCCCCAGGATATACCCAAACTCACACGGTTATCAGTTGGTCGCAACGAACGTCCAAATTTCTCGCTTACAAACCACATCGTAATTTATCTAGACCCTTGCACCTAATCTCATGATTACTTTCTTTTCACAACAAGTTCCACGACACTCAAGCGGTTACAACTGACAAAATTTCAACATTTAGGACAGCACATTGCACATTTCAACACTCAGACAAGCAATACTAGGCACATAATCATATCAAAGCATTCAAGTAATACACCCTTCACATTCATAGTTAATTTCAGACAACTAAAAGCACACATTCACCGTTCCAAGTTACAACTCGCAGACAAGTCCAATTTCTTTAGTTAGTTCGTTCCATAAACGACAATCAACCATGCCTTATACTGTCCCTAAGGCCAGATACCAATTGGAATCAAGTCATAGCATGAAAGGAGACAAGAGAAAACAGAGAGATTTCCTAAAGTCATATAGCCTCTCGAAGAAAAGTAAAGGCGTCCCCGTACTGTTCCGCAAGACTCTACTAGACTCATTTTGGTACATCGAGTTCAACGAACCTAGGCTCTGATACCAACTTTGTCACGACCCATACCATCGTGATTGGCACCAACACTAACCCTCTAGTGGGAGAACCACTACTACAAACCAAACCAAGCAACTAAACCAAAAACTAAAGCATTTAAGGATACGAAAATAAGAATAATATCTAAAAACTGAAGTTCCCATAAATTTCAGCAAAAGATCTAACAACTAACATTGCGGAAAAATACACCTAGAACCTAAAAGTCAATGTACCAAAACATCTAAAGTTCAACAAGTCTAAACAAGAAGGGATACAACCCCAAACTAATGCACTAATAACTAACTAGAAATTCTAAGTCTGAAATGGTGGACATAGACGAAAGAGAACTCATGGCAGCCCGGAAAAATTGACTCACCCTTGAATTCGAATGATCACTGATCTTCTAAGAGAAATCTTTCAATAGCCGCCGGAAAATGTGTTGTACTCAACAAAAATAAGAGCAAGTGCAGTATCAGTACACAACTACAGTGTACTGGTAGGATCACGTGGCTATCTTACTAAGTGTAACATAAGTAAGTCAAAACAACATTATAATCACATGCATATATCGAACATATACAATATCATCAACATTTACGAACAACGAACAACTTTACATTTCCCAAAATACACAATTATGACAAGTCATTGGTCCTCTCATGGAACCCAAACCCAAACTGTTAGCATACCAGAA
>NW_006238981.1:2095445-2098709 GCF_000226075.1 Solanum tuberosum | reverse complement strand
GGCATTCATCAATTATCTATCTCATTTACAACAAGTGTGATCAACATTGCAACATTCATACATATACAAGTATCATAATGAAGCAAGAACAAACATACATCACACAATCATAGAATCACAACCATCACCTACCTCGAAACAAGCTTGAAATCCTAAGAAACTTGATCATTCCCTTTTTGGATTCGTTCTGCTTGTTCTTGGTCTACAAACAATCAATACAATACGGGAATCAATAAACAATCACTAATTACCCAAATTGCTAACAATTATATGAACCCTAGATCATACCCATGATCCCAAGCACCCAAAATAGGGTTGTTACCACCATAGAATCTAGATCAAAACCGTCCCCCATCGATAATTACCCATTCTATTACGTTCTACGGATCAAAAAATAGATTCGGGGAGTGAAAATCTACCTTTAGCCTAAAAAATGGTGGAAAAACTGTCAAGAGTCACCTGGGGTTCGTTCCTTAGCTCTAAAAATCGAAAAGTGCAAAATAAAGTCGTTTAGGGGTTTATTTACGACTTTAAGTTGCGTCTGGCCCGCCATAACGGCCCTCACCCCGCTTCAGCGGCACCGCCAGAGCGACCAAGACCACCGCCAAAGCGACTTGCACGAAACAGTGAGCTATTTAATAATTCCAAGACCCCCATTTCACAACACACCTTTAATCAACAACACTCAGAAAATACCGTTCACGCTAAGATCGATTTCGGGAGTTTTACTCCCCCGAATTCAATTCCGTAAAGTTGTACGAATTCCTTAACGACTTATCTAACTACTCATGTAATCAAAATCATAAATAATTCACCCGATTGTTACCAGATATCCCTACACCTTAATGACTTCGATTTCGTCCAAATCTAGACTAGGTTGAGAAATCTCAAGTTACTATGAAAAAGTTTTTCGACCCAAAATTTTCCCCATTGGCTTTTCTATAACGACGGAACCCGGTAGTTACATGGGATTTGGTTACTTTCTCCTAGGATAAACACTTCCTAGTTTGAGACCATTTTTTCTCCTAGGATAAGCACTTCCTAGTCTGAGTATATTTTTCTTAATTACATTTGCTAATAACTCACAAAAAAAATCCGGTGAAAATTGGGGCAATTTTTTTTTTATTTCTTTTGTTTGTGATGGTTTTCAGGTTACTTCAAGCGAAACATGGGTTTGAAATTCAAGAACAAAGTTTCAACTCTTTTTCAGAATGATCAATCCCATGATAGCAAGAATCAGCTTCTTCAATGCATGTAGCAGCCTGACTTCCTTACATCTATTTTCTATTCAACTACTGATCAACAAAACAAGCAGGCATGAGGAATATTTTCAAATTGTCATTTTCGAAGAGTGTCAAAATCTCACTCTAAGTGGCAAATTAAGCCACGAATTCAATTCAAGATCAAGATACTTACCAAAAAAAATTCAAAGTGATATCTGGAAGTCAAGACTCAAGTGTAGACTCAAGAGAAGCTGCATAGATAGGAGCTTGTACTTTTATTTTCCCTTTGACTAGTATCTTTCATTTTTCATGTTAAAATAGGAGCCGCGAACTGGAGCCTCGAGGGGACCTAACTTGACTTCCAACTCATCATTTCATCTCCTTGAACTACACATGACTTGATTTCCTTATAACCCGGGATATGTAGGTTGTCCAAAACTAGGACTTGGTCGCATGGTTTTCCTTTCAAATAAGAGTCCGGTCAAAACTTGTCATGTTGTCTACTTCTTTGTCTGCAAACTCTTCGTGTTTTCAGTCAAAGAGGGGCAAAACTGTAGACACATAATTTTTTACCGAACTTGATGTTTTATACAAAGTTTAGGACTTAAATATTCCGTTTATATTTGAATTAAATATTTTGAATTTTATCTTATTTTAGTTAGTTATTTTAAAATATTTCTAAACTACAAAAAATAAAGTCACATTTCAAGGTAAGTTTTATTTTCAATGGTTAAAAAATGTATGAAAAGTTACAAAAAATATTTGTTTTTAAATTAGATTTAATAAATAAGCTAGTATTTCTTAATTATATTTTTAGATTAAACTATTTAACTTTTCTTAAATTTTTATCAGTTCAAAATAATCAGCAATCTTTTATTATAATAATTTTTATATATATTTAAAAAAAATTGCACACTCCTCATTTATCCTAACTACTACCAAATTCCCCATTCCCTTAAACATCTCACCCACACCCACATTCCACTCAACTATACGCCACCTCCCTCTCACACTAACTAACAACACCTTGTTTTTTTCTTTTTCCTCTTCTCCACGCCTACGCCTATCCTAATTCCTATATAATACACCTACAACTACACTACTATATTATATACACACACAGACGACACATCGCAAAGAGGAAAAGAAAAAACATTCTGCATATCACCAAAAAACAATATACACAACAGACACACGCCAGAAAAAAGAAGAAGGAAGAAACGTTCCATGTTTTCTTTTTAAAAACTTCACCAATACATTTACATATTCTCTTTCTTTTTCAATACTACTTTATCTAAATACAACACATATTCAATCACAAACAACCTACAAGATGTTTGTGGGCATTTTAATCGAGGTTCAATCAAAATTTTGCGGTACTTATTCTCTTTATTTAAGGTTAAACTTTATTTTATTTCTTTAATTTATTCATGGAATTTAATGTGACATGTTTTCTTACACTTTTGTTTTATTCATAATTTGATTAAAATGAAGAATGTGTTAAGTATTATATCTCTTTAATGAATGAAAGTAGCTTTATTTGTTGGTTTTTTTTGTTTTTTTATTTGTGTTCACTAGATGTGATCTCTTAAAATGAATGGGTTATGACGTTCTTTTCTTGATTTCGATGCTAATAATGATAAAGTAGGAATTATTGGGCTCAAAAAATTATTGTCGTTTTATTTATCAAACAAAGAATGAGATTTATTTTAGCAATACATCATTGTTTTGTTGAATTAATAAAAAAATACAATATGTGTATGCCTAATTTTGCCATTAACTTTAAGATAAAAAATAAAAATATAATATATGTATGCTTAATTTTAACATTAACTTTAAGGGGTCGTTTGGTAGGCCGCATTAAAATAAATAATCCATGTATTATGTATGATATAATTATTTAGTACTATGTTTGGTAGGAATTTGGGCCTATGTATAACTAATCCATGGATTAGTTATACCTCCTACATGGTATTATAGGGTGTATTACTAATACCTTCCATTTGGAGGTATTAGTAATACATTGGATATAATACCATGG
>NW_006238981.1:2093002-2095222 GCF_000226075.1 Solanum tuberosum | reverse complement strand
TTGAAATGTGAGTTGTTTAACATTAACTAATTAAAAAGGCACTATATCACCACATGACGTTTGTATTTTGAACAATTTATAAAATCGCATACATATTAAAATTACAGGTTGCAATTTTTATGTGTAAATGTAGATGATTTCTTCAGTTTTACTATTGTTTACGTCTTTTCAATTTTAAAAGTTGATAGTTTATCATTTTTTTTTAAATTGAAAATTGACATTTTGTAAGTAATCAATTTACTAAGATGACAATTATTTATCCTCAAATAATTTAAGTGAAAAAAAAGGCAAACATAACAACAATAAAAAAATAATATAGTCCGGCAATTATTTACCTTAACCTAATTACATAATAATTCAAGGGTATAATTGAAAAGGAGTTTTTTATAAAGTTTTAACCCAATTCCAAAATGGGGAACCAATGAACCAAACACTTGGTAAAAATAAACCTTGCATTACTAATCCTTGCACTATTAATTCCTATATTACTAATCCCAGCATTATTCATTTTTGTACCAAACGACCCCTAAGAGTAAATAAAAATAAAAGAATACAAAATAATCCAAAATTTTATATTGTATCCTAGAAGTTTAGATTTATTTTATTTTATTTTATTTTATATTTTCTTATAACATTAGATGGGTTTTAGGCATATTAAAAAGAAAATGGTTTCAAATAATAATGTGGTTACACATCTTTTTTTGAAAGACTTAAAGAAAATTCAAGGGTATGGTGACACACGTTGGCAAAATTATTCTGAAGTAAATAAGGTCGATCGTAGAACTTTCACCTTTAAATTATGTTGCCAAATTGCAATTGCTGTCTCTTTCAACTCCAATTTCCTGCAAAATGTAGATGGAGTTTTGCTTAAAAAATATGTGAAATTGATCTGAATGGATAATACCAAAGTCCAAAAGGGAAACTGATACGTTGCAAAATGTTTAATGAGATTGGAGTTGAAAGAGACTAAAAATCAAAAAAATTAATGCAAATATGTAAATTATAAATATTGCGGATAACTGTACTTTTTAAAATTTCAAATAATACATAGGTTGCCGCCTTATTAATTTGCCACTTGGCAACTATTGAATCTGTTGTGGAGATTTATAACCAATTGATCTTTATTTGACATGTGTATTTTTATTTCAAATTTTGAATTTAGATTATTTAATTAGTTATATAATATTTAATTATTTATAATTTAAAATTCTAAAAATTTGTAGTGCTCACATGTGTCATTTTTCTTCTCCTATTATATATAGATGGATTTAAAAATAAAAAATTAGAGATTAATTGTGGCGCTGACACGTAGGCGCTATCACCTGTCCTATTATATATATATATATATATATATAGATTATTTGTAGTTGAAATTTCTTTTTATTTTATTTTTAAAAACAAACAAAAAAATAGATAATTAGATAGGTTTAGATTTCTTTACAAGTTTGTATATAGCTTAAATATGCTTTACACTCAATTTGGATCATTGTTACCCGTTGTTTCATAATGTATTGTATTGTGTTGTACTATTTTATATTGTATTGTATGGTAGATACAATGTTTGGCTAGACTGTATTGCTTGTTGTTGTTTAATAACATTTTTATTGTTTGGTTTGACTGTATCGTATTGTATTGTAATTTATAAATTTAATAAAATATCCTTAATTATTTCAGGGTAGGAGGTTTGACTAGAATTAAATAATATTAGGTAAAGGGTAAAATAGTATTATGAAATATTATGTAAATATATAATTGAAAAAAGAAATTAAGTAACAATGGAAACACACCAAATTGGTTGTTTCATAAAATGGGAGTTTTCATTGTTACGTAACAACGGAATTTAACAATACAATACAATACATTTTAAATAACAATCAAAACAAACATTGTGGGTGTATTTGGTATGAAGGAAAATATTTTCCAATTTTCTCATGTTTGGTTGGGTTAAATGTTTTGGAAAATGTTTTCCAAATCAACTCATTTTTCTCAAATTTAAGGAAAATGACTTCCCTTCAAAACTTAAGGAAAACATTTTCCAAAACTTTCTTCCAACTTCAAACTACAATTACTTTTTTGTTGAAAAAATCAATTTATTTTGTCCCTACCCTCAAACCAGTCCCCCAAACCACCACCCCCCCCAAAAAATAATTTAAAGCTTGTTTTTAAATTCAATTTTTTTACCCACCCTCACCCCTACCCCTACCCCCACCCCCTCCCAAA
>NW_006238981.1:2091286-2092032 GCF_000226075.1 Solanum tuberosum | reverse complement strand
TACTCACCAACCAAACATGAGAAAATAAGTCAAAAATCAACTTGTTTTCTAGGAAAACATTTTCCTTCATACCAAACACACCCTGTAGGTATAATAACGATACAATACAATACAATGTGTATATATATTCATATGTGGTACTTTGTTCGATTATTTTAATTCTTTTTTGAGAAAAATGGTTAAGCAATTCTCAATCATGATTCTAGAAAATCAGATCATCCAACTACAGTATATCAAAAACTATATATCAAATATTTGATATCTTTCTCTTTAAATAAGATCCTATTACCATGCTGACTGCTGTTATCATGCTAAATTCATTTTGTGATCTTTATTTCCACCATATAGTTTCATTAATTATTTTAATGATTAATGATATTATTTACTTTGGTATCATCGACCATTCAATATATGTCAATTTCCCATCCCTAGTATTATATTTTGTAGTTCTTTTAACCCAAGAATTATTGGTGTGTTTGGTATGAAGGAAAATGTTTTCCATGTAAAATGTTTTTTTGAAAAATAAGTACATTTTTGACGTATTTTCTCATGTTTGGTTGGTGAGTAGAAAATATTTTCCGAAAAAGATTTTTTAGTGTTTGATTTATGAACATATTTTTTTTGAGAAAATATCTTTTAATTTTACTAGAGAGTAGAAAATAATTTTTGAATTGAAATTGAAAATATTTTTTTAAAAATAAACTTAATTTTTTTTGGGGTGGGGTGGGGGGGAGGGGTAGGGGTGA
>NW_006238981.1:2052619-2090838 GCF_000226075.1 Solanum tuberosum | reverse complement strand
GTGGGTGTCGGGGTGAGGGTGGGGTAAAAACATTGAAGTTAAAAAAATATATTTTAAAAATAAGCCTTAAATTTATTTATTTTTAAAAAAAAATTGTAATTTGAAGTTAGAGGAAAGTTTTGGAAAATGTTTTCCTTAATTTTTGAATGGAAGTCATTTTCCTTAAATTTGAGGAAAATGAATTGATTTGAAAAATATTTTCCAAAACATTTTACCTAATCAAACATAAAAAAATTAAAAAATATTTTCTTCCCTACCAAACACACCCTATGTCTCAAACAGATTTAGCTACAATTAGGGATCACATCTTAAAAAAATAAAAATCCCTGACAGAAATATATTTAAAAAGGAACAAGAAAAGAGAAAAACAGGAAAATGAAAATATAAATAAAATAAAGAAAGATGGCCAGTTGGGATCATGTGGATGCAAACACTTATTTGTTGTTTTCTTTTAAGATACCACTACACAGTGGCGGAGTTAATTAACATAGAACAAAATATATATACAACCAAAAAAACATTGGGTTATTATATTAATAGCGAAATCAAGATTTTTATTTACGGGTTTAAATGAAAAAATAAATACTAGAAGAAATTAAAAAGAATTTAACATTTATTATATAGGTATAAAAAAATAACTTAATTATATATAAACAATATAATTTTTCGCCATAAAATACGAATAAATCTCTGAACTCTACCTTACTCCGCTTCTAAATTATACTCTCAAAATCTCTATGGGAGAAATGGCCGGGAGTACCTCTCAATTCTCTTTAAATTGGTAGACTAGATTCAATTTAATAAATTCAACAACAAAAAAATATCTCTGAATCTAGTGAAGATTGCTCTTCGATTTCAATCTTCTCCATAAGTGAAATATTTGATGAACTTATACTTACTTATCACTAAGGTGTAGTAGCATTTTTCGTTAGGCTGTATTTTTTTTTGTCCCTTTTATATAAGAAATACTCCCTCCGTCTCATTTTATGTGATATAGTTTAACTCAGCACAAAGCTTAAGAAAGAATAAAATACTTTTAAAACTTGTAGTCTAAAATGAGTGATAAAAATTTGTGTGACTATAAATCATTTCCTTAAGGGTGAAATGAACATTTTAAACTTGAATTATTACTTAATATAGAAATAAGTCATTCTTTTTGGGACCGACTAAAAAAGAAATTAAGTCAAATAAATTGAGACAGAGGGAGTAAGTTATATTGAACTTAATTTTAAAACTATATTACCTCAAATTAGAGTAAAATTACAAGCATACTTATTTAACGGAACAATTAATAAATATGATATTATCCATTATGGTTATCTCATACTCCTTTGTTTTTTCGTATGATTTTGATTACTATATTTGTTATTGTAGCATTATAGACATTTACGAAAAAATAGATCAAAAATATATATTTTGATCTTTGTGTGCTACTAGTAGTATATCCTAGCAAACTTTTTTTTATCCCTCTATAGAAACTTCACCTTTTTAATTTCTTAGTGATTTTAAACTTATAATTTTAATTTTAGGATTAAAAATGAGGGCCGCTTACCATCCTACCAAACTTTGCTATCTTCTTTTTCTATATTTTTATGGGTTGCAATTGACAATTATTTACCTAAAGCCACACAATATATGGGGCCGTTTTGTTTTTCGATAAAAACTATAGAATAACCGTAGAAAGAAGTAGTAGTAGTAATATATTGGTTCCTCCAAAAACAAAACTTCTATAGCTTATAATAACTAATGGCTTCTTCTCTTTGTAACTCCTCATCAACCTTTAAGGTTTGGATTGCCATTGGCGCAACAATTATTGTTGTAATATGGTCGTTTTTTAGATTTGAAGAAAATCCATTAATAGATAGAAGGTTTGTTGAAGTAATCCGAATAGTCGGAGGCGCTGTTGGGCCAGAGAGCTTTGCCTTTGACCCTCATGGTGATGGTCCTTACACCGGCGTTTCTGATGGCCGCATCATCAAATGGCTCCAAAATGAGACACGCTGGTTCGATTTCGCCCTCACCTCGCCCAACAGGTATGTCTCCCATCTCTTCTTCTATCTATTCCAATCGTTTTGTGAAGGTGTTGGATTAGACATCGAATTGGAGAATAGAACAAAAAATTAAAATTTATTAATTTAAAATAAATTATTAATATTTATGTGATTATAATTCACTAAGAGCAAAATAATATCCTTCGGGCTGGTCCAATGGTTTGGACTTGAGACTTTCATGTTGGAGGTCTCAAGTTCGAAACACCTTATCAGTGAAAGTAAGGAGTTTGCCTTCTGGGTCGAGTTCGTCGTACAAGGCTTGCCTAGTGCAGGTTACCTCTTCTATGTGGTTTGCGGAGTTCGCCTTTTGGGCCAAGCTTGTCGAACAAGGCTTGCCTAGTGCGGATTACCTCTTCTATGTGGTTTGCGGAGTTTGCCTTTTGAGTCGATCTCTTCGTACAAAGCTTGCCTTGCCTAGTGCGGGTTACCTCTTCTATGTGATTTGCGAGTTATTGCGAGAGTTTTACCATGTGCACACCCAAAAGATAGCGACTGCGGATTTTCCTTATCTTTAAAAAAAAAGCAAAATAATAATTTATTATAAAAAAAGAAGAAGCAAAATAATAGTTTATTATAAAAAGATAGACTAAGTAAAAATTGTGGAGAGTGTCACGTAACAGACGGAGTAACATGTAATCATGTATGTATTGTTGACGTAATCAGTTTTCACAGTCAACAAGGAACTAACTAACGCACATCACATGCTCTTTCCATGACTAATATATCCAAGCACAATTTGTATTCTTATCAATCACTCACCTAATTGCCACTGCTAATTAAGGGTTAAGACAAAAGAAAAAAATATATTCTGTTTCAACATTCCTTCAAAAGGGAATTAAGATTAGCATTTCTTTCATTTTTACATTCAACGTCATACTAGTTCTTTGAAATAACTAAATAAATTAGGGGTGGGGAAATGAAAAATAGGGTAAGGAATTATAAGGAGGGGAATCAAATTTTCACCAACACAATAAAAATATAAGAAGCCAACTAACCGAGGTGTTCAACGAAATTATTTATCTTTGATTTTGTGTAAATTACTTAAATTTATTCATGCCAAAAATACAAGTTGAGTGTAGAAATATAAAACAAACTATGACATTCAAGTTGGTCGATTGATATGTTTAATTAGTAAATATAGAGATATTCATTATAATAGATGTATGTGTGTGTATATAATACCAATAAGAGAAGTGGAGAAAGCAAAATAAGAAGATACTCTCTGTGCACTTTTATTTGTCATGTTTTATTTTTTGAAAAATCAATTTGATTAATTTTCAAAGTTAAATTAGATTACATTAATTTGATATTTTAAACAAAAAATTTAAATATTAAAAAAAAAATGCAAAAAGTACTATAAATTGTAATTTTTTTTTGTATATCAATATAATGAAAAAATACATCGTAAAATGTTGGTCAAAGTTACTATATTTTGACTCTAAAAAAGAAAACTATGACAATTAAAAATGGACGGAGCTAGTAATACTTTTTAAAAAAAGTTAAATATTTTTCATAATATCTAGTGTAAAATAAACTTTCATTTATTGTTAGAAGAGCAAATAGATATGTTTTGTGACAGCACGTTTGGGGATACTTACTAGCAGAAACATCTTTTTTTTCTTAATTAATTAAATTAGTATTGCCGACTTCTATTATGGTAGGCAACCTTACGGCCTAAATGTTAGTATTCGCTTTTTGGAATGTTTTGCCTATCGTCTATCTGGTCCCCTGCACATTATTTTCTTTTTTTGTCATATATCAAAGGCAACTTCTAGACCTCAATAATCAAATTAATTAAATAATTTATACTTGATGTTGTATATAACTCAAATAGATATTTTTAATTAAATTTTCTTAAAATGTGAAATTTATAATCTTGAGGAGAAGTGAGCAGATAGCTAATTTTATTAACACCTTTTTATCAAATATCAACCACTATTTGAAAAGCTATTAACATTTGATCATTTTTTTGTTAAAAAAATAAATAGTTTTAACATAAATAACCCAACTAAAATATGGAACAAGTAGTGAAATTTTGGTTTCCAAAGTTAGCTACACAACATTGAAAGGTTTATTATGCAAAAGTCTCCAAGTTAGAAAACAAATTTTAAAGGGAACAAAATTGTGCCAAATATAGCCAAGAAAGGAATTTTATTTATCTATGTGTTGTAACAGTTAATCAGATTATCCTATTGTTATACTTCCATTCTCACTATCACTCCAATGAGTATAGTCTTTATCATTTGGCTCCCCAATATCAATAGTACAATTGTATAGAGCTATGCGATCAGAGAGGGTGCTGCAGAGTTTTGCATATTCCAAGCACCATTGATCATCATGAACTCCTTGACCCTGTCCATTTCTAGTTATAAAACTAGGACATTTAGTAGCAAGAAAACCCATTCTTATTTGGTCATCGTGCCATAAGTTATAATCACCATTGTTGATCTTCTATGAAATGTGGCTTTCACTTTTCTCTCTGGCCCAAAGTGTCAAGGTTTGGAGTTCTGTCACTATCCAAAAATGGACGTGATGACACTTGTCTATTCCCACCAAGACAAGTCAGCCTCAACCTAAACGAAACGAAAGAAATGCGAAGAAATAAAGCAAGAACAAGATAAAAGTGGAAAAACTTATTCATTCTATTAACATCTCAAAACCTGGCTGTCACGTGTACAAGCCACTAATACATAAAGTAAGGGATTAAGAAATAAGTACCTGTCTCAGTATTTCTTTCTCAAATCGAACAAAGCATAAAGAAAAGGAAAAAGAGGGTCCACCGGGATGACAAGTAGCTACCTCTCAAGTCCTTCAACAAGTCGCGGAAAAGGGAGAAGAAGAGCAATCACGCTATATATACGGAACCTACACAAATGCAGAGGTAATGAGTGAGTACCAACAACACGATATCCAACAAACAATCTAATAAACAAAACAACTAGCTAGGAATCAAATACTCCTTTCGTCCCAACTGAACCTCCTCAAACTACATCCAACAAAAAAGTCAGTCCAACCTAACAGTTCTATGAAAACAACTTACGACGCTCAATGATCACAGTTCAACAGTCACAATTCAACAATAACAACAAATCAAGTAAATTAATTTCAATGTCAAGTAGATCAATCACACGCAATAAGTGCATCAATCACAGTAAACAAAAAGGTCAACCATAAACATTAAAATGCCTAAAATCACAATGATTAAACATTTACTGGTACCATTTCCCATCAGCTCAATTTCACTAGTCGTAACCATTTCTCATCAGCTTTACATCAAATCACTACCAGGAACCATTTTCCATCGGCTTATATCATTTCACTAGCCGGAACTATTTCCCATTGTCTTTACACCATTTCACTAGCCGAAACCATCTCCCATCAGCTTTATATCATTTCACTAGCCGGAACCATTTCCCATCAGCTTTATACCATTTCACTAGTCAGAACCATTTTCCATTGGCTTTATATCATTTCACTACCCAAAACCATTTCCCATCGTCTTTATACCATTTCATTAGCCAGAATCATTTCCCATCGGCTTTACATCACAAGTCTCATCATGGTATACAACAATCGATGCACATAAGCAAGTTAACACAATAAAGCAGAGAAAACAATTCAAGCAATTCAATTCCAAATTCGTGTTATCAAGCATTTCATCAATCAATCAAAAGGGGCCAACACAAGGCAATTCACAAATATTATGATCCACACTTAAGCTTTTCATTTTAACCTCTTTTTATTCATTAAAATTTATCAAGTCGACAATTAACCCTGCACCTCATTCTCATTGCTCCCAACATACACAAAATGAAGGAAATATACAAATTCTACTAAATTACAAGGTTTAGGAGATCACTTGTCTTAATTTAATCAACTAGTCACCCAACACTTGAGTCTTTCCCTTCTGACCAATGTACAAAGCCACACAATCTATATCAATCAAGTATTCACAATAAATCTCCAGAAACAACAATACCCAACTCATAAACTTTGAAAATGGGTCAATTAACAAAACCCAATTCCAAAAATGAATTTTGAATCCAAAATTCTTTACATGAAATCATTACTCAAGGCATTTGGAAACTATTGGTGAAAATCATTTTGAAAAAAGACTTAAAATCAGTTCATAATCTTCATTTGCATTTAGAACTTGAGTTCTTGAGAATCCTTGCCATTTGCCAATCAAAATTCCAATTTTTGATGTTACAATCCATAAATAATCAAAGGAAATTAAAGTTTTAGGGTTACAAAAACTTACCCAAATGATTTCGTACAAGAAAACTTTTGTCAACGCCTCCAAGGGTTTACCAAACTTAAAAAATGGGAAAAGGGGATTAAACCCAAAAAATGGCAGGTCAAAACCCCTCTCTGCGAATGTCGCAAAAGCGACCACTGGTTCGCAAAAACGAACCCTGAAAATTATCCGGCCATCGCTTTTGCAAACTGACATTCACTTTCGCGAAGGTCGCGATTGCGACAGTCAAAGAAAGTTGACCCTTCACGAAAGAGAATATTCGCGATCGCGAGCTGCACCAGAAACTAGACTTTTGCAATAACAACCAACACAAAAATTGTCAAAAGGACCCTCGGGATTCATTCGGAACTCCGTACACACAAACCAAATATGTAAATCAATTATACTCAATGTTCAAGACTCAATGAATCTGTTGAAACACGAATCCGAGGTCTCCTTAACCCGACATTTGTGAAAATCACAAGAAACTAACTTAACACCTAACAAGGCTAAAACAAGCCCGGGACCTCTCAAAAATCAATCAAGACCTCACCTAGGCCTTAAATCCTCCCCTGAATCCAAACGAAACTCTTAGAACTCTGATCCGAGTATTCAAACCCCAAATATTGACCAAAGTTAACCCATAGACTAAAATTTCACAAATTTCCAACTTAGGATCTCAAATCCTCAAAAAGACTCTGAATCTGAAATCGACAACTATCACAGATCAGATTCCACATTCTAGGACTGATGAAATCGATAAAATTTTATTCCGACACTCAAAACTCAAAAAGACATTGAAAATCACTTTTTAATAATATTAGCCTTTCAAACTCAAATCTTACCAAATTCTCAACTTTAAACTAAAAGTTCAAAGCCAATTCTTAAAACTCAATAAACACAACTCGGAGTCAATATCGGGAGGGGCAAAATGGTAAATTCATGCAACTTTCCAAAAATGACCAACCGGGTCATTACCTTATCCATCACTAAAAATCATGTTTATCCTCGAACATAATGTAAAAGAAAGTACCCAAAGCTTAAAAAAGTTAAGGATATTTGACATGCATATCTGACTCCGTCTCCCAAGTCACCTCATAAACTGGATGGTACTTCTACTGCACCTTACTGAAGCAATATCCTTGATCCTAAGCTTCTGGACCTGCCTATCCAAAATGACAATAGGCTTGTCCTCAAAAGATAAGTTTGGAGACAACTCAACTTAATCAAGAGAAAGCACATGAGACTCGTCTGGCACGTACTTTTGAAGCATGGAGACATGAAATACAGGATGTACAACATACAAACTAGGTGGTAAGGACCGTTTATATGCCACCTCTCTCACATGACTAAAAATCCCAGAGGGTCCAATGAATCTAGGGCTAAGCTTTCCCTTCTTTTCGAACATCATCATATCTTTTATGGGTGACACTTGAGCTAAACATGATCACCCTACATGAATACTAGAGCTCAAACTCTGTGATTTGCGTAACTCTTCTGTCGACTCTGGGCTGTCAACAATCTACCCTGGTTCATATAGACTTGTTCCATAGAATCTCTAAGAATGTTCGTATGCAATGAGTCCATCTCAGTTGAATCAAACCATCCGATCAAAGATCTACACCGTCTGCCATACACTGCCTCAAATGGGACCATTTAAATATTGGAATGATAAATGTTTTAGGCGAAGTCTTCTAAGGGAAAATGTCAATCCCATCTAGCACCAAAATCAGTGATACAAACTCGGAGCATGTTATCCAACACCTGAATCGTGCACTTGTACTGACTATCTGTGTGAGGATGGAAGGTTGTAATCATATCTTACCAAGTACCCAAACTATGCTGCAATGACTTCCAGAAATAGGAAGTGAACAAAAAACCTCAATAGAAGACAATAGAAACTAGGACTCCATATAGTCGCACAATCTGACTGATATAAAGCTCGGCTAACTTCTTCTCCATATACTTCACCCAAACTGGGATGAAATGGACGGACTTGGTCAACCTTTCAATAACCACCCAAATGGAGTCATAACCACCCATTGTGGTAGGTAGTTCCATAACAAAGTCCATAGTGATCCGTTCCCACTTCCAAGTAGGAATATGCATCCTCTGAGATATATCTCCAGGCCGCTGGTGCTCATACTCCTAGAAACAAAATTTGCAATATTTCTCCTTATACCACACCACCAATAGTGCTAGCTCAAATCATTATACAGAACAATGGGCTTTTTCAAGAATCAATCTAATCAACTTACACCACCTTGGGCACACAGATCATGTTCTCAAGACACCCTCAGAATAAAGGACAACCTCCTTGACTGCCCCTCTCATCACCTTGTCTCAAATGAGACATAACTTCTTGTCATTAAATTGACACTCACGTATCTGCTCAATTAAGCAAGACCGAGCCTTAATAAAAGCAATCAAACCACCCAAATCCTCAGTAATCTGTAACCGGACGAGACTATTGGATAACCTCTAAACATCCTTAGCCAATGGTTTCTCCTTCACACTACTAGCAACAAGACTTCGCATTAAAAGTCTTCCTACTCAAAGCAGCAGCCACCACATTGGCCTTCCCTCAATGATACAAGATGTTGATGTCATAATCCTTCACTAGCACAATCCATCTGCACTGCCTCAAGTTCAGATCTCTCTGACTGAAGATGTACTAAAGACTTCGATTTCGTGAAGACCTCATAATGAACCCCATACAGATAATGTTGCCATAGCTTAAACACAAACACTACGACTGCCAACTCAAAATCATGAGTATGGTAGTTGATATCTTGGGTCTTCAACTGTCAAGAAGCATAGGCGATGACCTTACCCTTCTGCATTAGAACACAACCTAACCCAACTCCAAAAGTATCGCAATAAATAATAAAGTCTACACCCTCCTCAGGTAAAGTAAAAACAGAAGCCCAAGTGAATAAGGTCTTGAGTTTTTGAAAGCTCTCCTCGTACTCATTAGACCACCGGAAGCTCACACTCTGTCGAGTCAATCTTGTCAAAGGAGAAATAATGGTAGAGAAACTCTAAATACAAATCATATGTAATAGACTACCAGTCCCACAAAAATCTGGATATTAGTAACTAATTAAGGTCTTGTCCAACCCTTTACTGCCTCAATCATGGTTGGATCTATCCAAATACTCTCCTTAGACACCACATATCTAAAAAATGACATAAAATACAGCCAAAACTTGCCCTTTGAGAACTTGGTATAAAACTTCTCTTCCCTCAACCTCTGGAGTACAATCCTCGATTATGATCCTCATCGGTCTTGGAGTACACCAATATGTCTTCAATGAAGACTATCACAAAGGAATCCAGATAAGGTCGGAACACCCTACTCGTCAACTCTATAAACGTTGTAGGGGCGTTAGTCAAACTAAACGACATCACAAGAAACTCATAGTGCCCATAACGTGTCCTGGAAGTTGTCTTGGGGATATCTGATGCCGTAATATTTAGATGATGATAACCGGACCTCAAATCAATCTTACAAAACAGATATGCACCCTGAAGATGATCAAACAAATCATCAATATGAGGAAGCGAATATTTGTTCTTCAATGTCATTTTGTTCAACTGTCGATAATCAATACACATCCTCATGGATCCATCCTTCTTCCTCACAAACAACATAGGAGAACCCCATGAAGAAACACTAGGTCGAATGAACCCATTTCTCAACAAATCCTGTAACTAATCCTTCAATTCCTTCAACTCACCTTGAGCCATACGATTATGAGTAATAGAGATGGGCTTGGTGCCCGGCTCCAAGTAATTATCAAAATCAATATCCATATCTGGAGGACCACTTGGAAGGTCAGTAGGAAAAACATATGAAAACTCTTGAACCACGGGCATAAAATCCATGAGAGGTGGCTCAACAGTAGTATCTTGAATGAAATATGACAAACAACCTCTATCAACCAATCTTTGAGCTCGAATGAAGGAGATAAATTTGCTAAGGTAAGAATCACTAGCACCCGTCCACTCAACACTCAAGACGCTCGATATAACTAAGGTCATAGAGTTAACATAACAATCAAGAATAGCAAGATGCAAGAAGCGCCAATCCATATCCAAAATAATATCAAAGTCTGCCATCCTCAAAATGATCAAGTCTTCCAAAGTATCATACCCGGCCAAAAAAATAAGATATGATTGATACACTCGATCTACCACTAAGGATTCACCCACTAGTGTAGAAGCATGAATAGGAACAAGCATACAATCAAACGTCATATCAAACCCAACAACAAAATAGGTATATACATGCGGGAAATTACACCCCAGATCAAACAATACAGACGCATGTCGATGGTGAACTAGAACGATACCTATGATCACACCATCAGAAGTCTCGGCCTCAAACCTTCATGGAAAGAATAACACTGGCCCTCATGGCTACCTATATTCTGAGTAGAACCCTTACCTCCACCCTGTGGAGCTAGAGCACCCCTACCAGAAGTCATGTTGCCTCTATTGGGCTGAACTATGCCTCGACTGCTGGGTAGAGATGTTGAATCTCTAGCTGGAGCAACTGAATAAGAATGATGCGGTCTTGAGTGAATCTGTAGAGCACACTTTCACATCAAATAACCTGGATCTCCAAAAATATAGCAAGACCTCGACACGGAAAACAACTGTTATGAACTACACAAACTACCATAGACACCTCGGTAAGAACCATAAGATTATCGGGTTAACTGCTCACTCTCAACTGCTAATATAGATGCATGAATCGGCCCACGACGTTGAAAGGAGCTACCACCTCTATGCAAATCTCTTCCTCAAGATGAGGCACCAGAAAACTGACCAGATGATTGGGCCTTCTTAGGCTCCCCAAACTCTTCTAAAACCATCAACTCCACCTCGGCAGTGCTCACAATGGACTGGAAGGAAGACCCTTCTCTGGCTGTTCTGAACATATAAGACCTAACACAGAAAGTCAACCCTCTCACAAACCTGCAAAATCTCTCTACCTCATCCAAAACAATAGTCATAGCATGCCTAGAAAGTTCACAGAAATGGGCCTTATACTTGGTAACAGACAAACTGACTTGAGTCAAGCTTTCAAACCTCAATCAACTCTCCTTCATCATGCTCCAAGGAATGAAGAAGTCCTGGAAAGAACTAAAGAACACATCTCACTCTTCCGGGGTATATTCAACTAGTCTAGACCTCACAAAAGTCCTCCATCACTCTCTAGCGCATCCACGAAGCTGAAGTGAAACAAATCAGACATCGCGAGCATCCACCATAGCTACTGCCTCAAGCATCTTATGGAACAAAGTCAAAAACTAATGAGAATTCTCATTCTTACCACCCTGAAACTGGGTCGTTTCCTCTTCTCAAACCTCTCATAACACTGTTGATCGACCGCTATAAAAATGACCTCGAGATTAATCTACGAACCAACAACAGGTGCAGGAACCACTGGTGGCTAATCCACCTGATCATGAATAATCGGAGCCTCGTGTTGCTAATTTGGGATCTGCCCCCTACCCTCGTCTGAGAACATTGTGATGTACCTGTCGCACCGCCATCAGAGAAGTTCTCTAACACACCTAGCATCCTCAACAAAGTCTTCTAAAACAAAAGAGCTCAAAACTCGGGAGGAATCTAGTCCTCAACAACCTCAACCTGTGGCTCAGGAGAAACCTCTCTAGTTCTACCTCTAGCTAGTGTTGCTCCATGAGAACAACCTCTAACAGGTGCTACTCTATGAACACGACCTTTAGCTCGGGCACTACCTCTACCTCTAACTAGGGTCTCAATAACAACCTCAGGGACTGCCTCCCCTCTACCACTGGAACCAGAAGCTCTGTCATTAGACTCTAAGAAAACAACAGGCGGTAACTCAACACTAGTGAAGGTAACCACACACAATAAGAAATAATGAACAAAAAAAAGTTTCTTAACAGTTTTGATAGCCTCTCAAAGATAAGTACAGACGTCTCCGTACCGATCCTCAAAACTCTACTTAGACTTCGCTTATACACACGTGAGACCTATGAACCTGGGGCTCTAATACCATTTGTCACAACCCATAAATGGACGTGATGACACTTGTCAATTCCCACCAAGACAAGTAAGCCTCAATCAAAACGAAACGAAAGAAATGTGAAAATATAAAGCAAGAACAAGATAAAAGCGGAAAAACTTATTCATTCTACTAACACCCCCAAAACCTAGTTGTTAAGTGTACACGCCACTAATGTATAAAGAACGGAATTAAAAAATAAGTACAAGTCTCATTATTTGTTTCTCAGAGAAGAAAAACATAAAGAAAAAGAGGACTCACCGGGATGACAAACAACTACCTCTCACGTCATTCAACATGCCTTGAAAAGGGAAAAGAAGAGTAGTCATGCTATACCGAGCTCAGAACCTACACAAGTGTAGCAGCACAAAGTAAGTACCAATAATAGAGTACCCAACAAGCAATCTAATAAACAAATCAACTAGCTAGGAATTAAATACTCCTTTCAACCCAATCGAAGCTCCTCAAACTATAACTTGCACAAAAATAGGCCCAACCTAACAATTCTACAATACACAGCTCACAAGGCTCAAAGATCACATGTCAACAGTCAAAATTCAACAAACAACATGAATCAAGTAAGTCAATCTCAATGTCAAGTAGATCAATCACACGCAACAAGTGCATCAATCACACTTAACAAATAAGTCAATCATAAGCATCAAAATGGCTCAAATCACAATGCTCAAACCTTTGTCGGAATCATTTTCCATCGGCTCAATTTCTTTAGCCGAAGCCATTTCTCATCGATTTTATATCAAATAACTAGCATGAACCATTTCCCAAAGGCTTATATCATTTAACTAGATGGAACCATTTTTCATTGGCTTTATACCATTTAACTTGCTGGAACCATTTTCCATTGGCTTTATATCACTTTACTAGCCAGAACCATTTCCCATCAACTTTATACCATTTCACTAGCCAGAACCATTTCCCATCGGCTTTATATCATTTTACTACTCGAAACTATTTTCCACTGGCTTTATACCATTTCACTAGATGAAACCAGTTCTCATCATCTTCACATCATAAATCTCATCACGAAAGAAGAGACAACAATTCAAGCAATTCAAGTTGATATTCAAGCTACCAAACAATTTATCAATCAATCAAATAGGGGCAATCATAAGGAAATTCACAAGCATTATGACCAACACATAACCTTTTCATTTCAACCCCTTTTTATTCATTAAGATTTATCAAGTGGACAATTAGCCCTTCACCTCATTCTTATTGCTCCCCAAACACACACAATGAAGGGATATACGAATTCTACTAAATTACAAGGTTAAGGAGTTTACTTGCCTTGATTCAATCAACTAGTCACCCAACACTTGAGTCTTCGGCTTCCAACCAATGTCCTAAGCCACACAATCTATATCAATCAAGTATTCACAATAAATCTCTTGAAACAACAATACCCAACTCATAAACTTTGAAAAATGGGTTAATCAACAAAACCCAATTTCGAAAATGATAATCAGAAATTGTTTACTTGAAATCATTACTCAAGGTATTTGGAAACTATTGGTGAAAATCATTTTAAAAGAGAACTTACAATCAGTTCACAATCTTTATTTTAATTTAGAACTTGAGTTCTTGAAAGCCCTTGCCATTTCCCAATCAAAATCCCAAATTTTAATGTTAAAATCCAGAAATAATCAAAGGGAATTGAAATTTTATGGTCACAAAAACTTACCAAATGATTTAGCACAAGAAAACTCTTCTCAAATCGCCTCCAAGGGTTTACCAAACTCAGAAAATGAAAAGTGGGCTTAAACCAAGGAAATGGCAGATCAAAACCCATGTCTCATGTCGCAAAAGCGACCACTGATTTGCAAAAATGAACCTTGAAAATTAAAAGCAAAGGCTGCGATTGCGAACAGTTCCTTCGCGATTGCGAAGGTCAAAGAAAGTTGACTCTTTGCTAAAGCGAATTAGACCTCGCTATCACGAGCCTCGTGAAAGCAGGCCCACCCTAGTGATTGCGAGCTACACCAGAAACTAGACCTAAAAAAACACTCAACACAAAAATCATTAAAAGGACCCTCAGAATTTATTCAAAATTGCGTACACACAAACTAAATATGCCAACCAATTATACTCAACGTTCCGGACTCAATGGAACCGTCGGAATACGAATTTGAGGTCTCCTTGACCCGACATCTGTGAATCCCAAAGAAACTAACATAACACCTAAAAAGGCTAAAGCAAGCTCGGGAGCTCTCAAAAATCGATCATGACCTCACCTAGGCCTAAAATCGTCCCACAAATTTAAGGAAACTCTCAAAACTCTAATCCGAGCATCTGAACCCCGAATGTTGACCACAGTCAATCCAAAGGCTAAAATTTCACAAATTTCCAACTTAGGATTTCAAATCTCCAAAAAGACTCCGAATCTGAAATCGACAACTCTCACCTAAAAGATTTCACATTTCAAGACTGATGGAATCGATAAAATTCCATTCTAACACTCAAAACTCCAAAAGACACTGAAAACCACTTTTTAACAATATTCGACTTTCAAACTCAAATCTTACCACAACTTTAAACTCAATGTTCGAAACAAATCCTCAAAACTCAATAAACACAACTCGGGGTCAATAACGGCAAGTTCTGGAGTTCCCAAAAATCTATATTTTGATCATGGGATTACATAATACCCTTAGAAACTGACCTCAAAAAGATTTTACAGACCTGAATCTCCATCACCTCTTGACAACACGAGTGTTGAGATATTTTTCATGATTTTAAAATTTGTTTCATCTTCGGTAAAACTTAAATTTTCTCAATCACACTAATGACATTACGAGTTAATGGAACTAGAGTATAATTAAGTAAGAAGAGTTTGAATAAAACTTTTGATGAGGACTTCTCTTCTTCCAAACGAGAGCATACATAGCTTCCTTGTCATTCGTTAAGTCAATTATAGATTTTAGACATTATACCATTAAATGACTTAACCCTCGTTCGCACAGTTTCTTAATTTGTTTATTCTGTGAGCACAAGGATTAAGACTTGTTAAGAAACAACTCTTATCAACATTAACCATTTGTCTAGAAACTACCTCATACATCCTAATTTGCCTCATAATAAGGTTGATGGACTTGTTTTTTCCACTACTGAAAATGGCTATGTTATCATAATTAATATACCAAATGAGTTATTTGAGGGATATTCTTGTTCATAGAGAAAGGAATGAAATTTGAATTGTTAAGGAGATTATTAAAGGATTTAGAAATAACCTCAACAACTATAACAAACAAAATAGGATTGATTAGATTTTGGATTTCATGCCTTCGGAGCAAGGAAAGAACCCTTGTCTAGTGCCATTAATGATTATGGAGTACAACACATTGGATATACATTGAAGCCTGTTAGAATGTATGCGTCCACTATACGTCAACGTACCTAAAATAAATGTGTTAAAATATATGACTAAAGCAGTTTACATGGAAACCCCCTTGCTCAAGGGAGGAGAAAACCAAAACCTGTACTCACATGATTTCAACTCAACTCCATTATCATCAAGGAGCAAAGATTCAGATTATAAGCTCTTGCAATCTAGGAATTTAACTCTAAATTCCTCCCCCCTTACTATAACAACTCTGTTACAAACAAGCTTCAAAGTAACAACTCTGTTGCCCACTAAATCAATTAACGTTAATCGATTTAGACTTTACTAACTCTTATAGCTAACTCTAGCTATAACTCAGAATCAATGTTTAAGACTCGAGATGATCTGATTCCTTTATAACACATGAATAAATCTACAAGAATAAGTATAGAAATATAAACCTACAACAACTAAGAACGATGACAACTCTATCAGGTCTCTTGTTGTTCTTGAGGAGAACATTTCTTGAGAAAATGGCTTTTGCTCTTTCAAATTTTCAGAATGCAAAAACTAGGTTATGTCCATCATATATGAAACATATATATGATGGACACAAAACCCTAGAAGTAATGCTATTGGCTAACGACCCTGCCACTTTGCACTAGACGCGCACCACCTCCTGCAGATGGCAGGGTGTGCAAAGTACTTTTTCCTGTTGTCATTTTCCCGTACATGAGCACCATTCTCACATGGGATCAGGTCCCCTATTAGATTCCATTGTTTGTCAAATCATCAAAACTATATATTAACATTTTCTCCCTTTTTGATGATGACAAACTTCTCTTCTTCCCACTTCTACTTCCTACTTCTTCCTTCTGTCAACCACATCAGGCTTCTCTTCTTCTTCTCTGTGTCAACCACATCAGGTACCTATCCCTAGTGAACTTGCAGAATCTATCCTATGCATACAATATCCCCCTATTGGCATCATAAAAAAGAAAAGGCAGTTAACCAGGATTAAAAGTAAGAAAGTATGGTAAAACCATGGACATTCGGCAACATAAGCATAAATAAAAAGCAAAAAATTAAGAAAGGCCATTAAAAAAAATAGGGAATTCATTTCATTGCATAAAAGGAGTGCATTCAAAAAATTACAGACAAACTACTCAGAGAACCAAGGGACAATTCCCACTGAAAAAAAGGATAAAGGGAAGACACATAGGGAGGACTAGGTATGGAATAGGAAGGAGGAGGCTTTTGGGTTAGGGATTGAAGGATAAGAATGAGACGAACATCTGCATCATCATAGGTCTTGATCATCTTTCATTGAGTTCAGCATTTTGAGCCATGAGGGTTTCATTTTTAGCCCTCAGTTCGGTGACTTCAACTGAACTTGATCCCTCAGTTTGAGCCTTTACCAACCGTGCCTTCAACAAGGCTATCTCTGCATTTTTCTTGCTCAATAATGCTGTAATTTATTCTAGCTCATGCCTCAATTGACTCTATTTTACCACCAACTCATACATTTTACTTATGTGCCCTATTTTTCCTTCCACACACTCACACTCAATAAGGGTGTTCATGAAGAAGGTTTGCTTCACTATTCCTCTTACACCTGTTTCAAGAGGAATCTCCAAGTGTTTGAACACTCTTGTTAAGAAGTAGCCATAACCCATGTCATGTTTCCCATTGTTCACTCTAACAGTATTGTGTATATGTTCTAGCATGATGGTTGGAAGGTTTATGGCATCAAATTTGCACAGTGCTTCCATTAGATACATGTCAATTGCAAAAACAATTGTTCTCTTCTCAGATCTAGGAAGAAGAACTTTGTTCACAAACTCAAAAATCAATTGATATTCCCCTTTCATAAGCTTCTTGGGAATACCAACATAGTTTCGCTTTAGGAGTTTACCACATTCTTGAACAAAACTTTTAGAGCAAGATTGTCCAATCACTAACCTGATCCCTTCCTTGGGTACACCTAGAATCTCTCCCAACCTTTACTCATTCAAGTGAAAAATTATGTCACCTACTCGCGTATTAAGACTCTTGTCTCCTATGAATTAAGCATTATAGTAGAAATCCCTAACTTGATCCGCATGCAACACTGGATTGTGATTTACAAATAGGTGAGTCCATGTTTGTACTTCCACAGAGTCTGCCAGATTACACATTCATGGCTTGGTGATTATCTGAGGGTCAAACACCCTTCCATTCATAACTTTTTTGTTTTCTCAAAACGTTAACTCTCTCATCCCGAGTTAACTCCTTTTCAACCTTCATCTTTTTACTCTTTGAACCTGGTATCTTCTCAGACTCAGGCTCAGATGCTGCAAATAGTTCGTTAGTGTCAGGTGACACTTTCCTTTTTTTCTTCGTGGTCTCCTTCACTCTCCTCTTCACTGGCTCCTTCTTCTCTCCCTTCTTCGAATCAACCACTTTTCTAACTGGTGCTTTCCTTGTTTTGGGTTTCTTCTTCTCTTTTCCTAGTGCCTCTTTCTTCCTCTTTTCAACTGTAGAAATGATGTCCTCTGACATAGTTTCACTATCATCCTACTCTTTTGTACTTCAACAACTCCTACGACTGCACCAGGTTCTCTTCCACTCCAGTCTTTCTTCTTCTCTTGCTCTCAGTTGTACTATCCTTATTCGCCTTCATTGCATCACTCATTAATTTTCTTGTTGAACCCCTGGTAGGGTATTGCTTTGCTAATTTCTCTTCTGTCACTTTCTTTTTTCCCTTACTGGAGATGGGAACCATCTTTCTTTGCACAACCTAGCATAGAGGACGATTACCCTCATCATCTTCATCATCAGTAATAGCAGAGGGTAGAATGGTTCCTGGGTTTTGTTGAACCTTAGTTTAGAGGTCTTAAGAGGAGCCTCTGGAGTTCTATCTACTTCCTCAGAAAAAAGAGCTCTTGTGCTTTCCCTTATTTCGGTGAGACTCTCCACAACTAACTCCTCACTAGCAGCCAGAATATTAGACTCAAGAGTTTTTTTCTTCAAGAAGGTCTCTCTCAAAGAGAAGTTCAAACAAAATGGAGGAAATGGGACCAGGTTAAGATGGAGACAAAGGGGCTTCACTTTCTTGACCCATTTTGGACTGCACAACCTCATTAGGAGAGGAATTTTGGGGGTCATTTAGATCCAGAGAGGGGGAGCACACTGGAGAGACTCTGTTAATGGAAACAGGAATGACATCTGTGGATGGGAGTTGACAGTATTCAACCGGGGGAATGGTTGAGATTGGTGTTGCAATAGGGTTACTAAAGGGCATTTCATTTAGAATGTTCAGCTTATTTTGGGAAGGGGACGGAATTTGAGACATTTTGTAGAGAAATGAAGAGAAAAAGAAGAGAAAGATATTAGGGTTTCTGAAAACAAAAGAGGAGAGTTTGAAAATTTTGGAAGAGAGATAAGGGAAAAGAGTATAAAAAGAAATGAAAAGGTGTGTCAGGTCCCTTGATAGGATGCGTCGCTTGGATTTAAAGTGATGGGACAACAGTCAGAAGACGGATGACTAACACGTGTCAGTTACAATGGTTCTAATTAGCAATTTAAATATAGTGTAAAGCATGCTAACCTTTGGAGATAGGACCAGGTCCCTCTTTGCAATTTGAAGATACTTATTCCAGAATTGGTTTGTCCTTTCTTTATTCCAGCAGATCATTATGAGTGTATGCCTGGAAAAAGTATGAGATTGATTTTACCAGAACAAGCATTACAAATAACAAGGATACCTGCCTCCTAATCATAGCCAATGAGGGTTGGATGCTTAAGATGGAATCAGCTCAGTCAAGCATCATCATTCCCAACTTGAATCTATTATTCTCAAACTGGTCCTTTCTCAAGGCTTCGATGAAAATGTCAGCAATTTGATCTTCAGTCTTATAAAATTGCATATAGATGTTTCCCTTTTCTAAATTATCTCTCAAAAAAATTGTCTCACATAAATGTCCTTAGTCCTTTTATGCTGAAATGGATTCTTTGCCATAGTGAGTGCACTTGTGTTATCACACAAGAGTGGGATAGTGTGAGTGATCACTCTAAAGTCTTCAAGCTGCTATTTTATCCATAGAAGTTGAGCACAACAGGATGCAACTGCTACATACTCTGCTTCAGCTATAGAAAGAGCCACTGAATTCTGCTTCTTGGTTACCCAGGATATGAGTGAATACCCCAAAAAGTGAGCAATTCTTGAGGTGTTCTTTCTATCAACTTGATACCCTGCATATTTTGCATCTGCATATCCCACCAATTCAAACGAGTCTCCTAAAGGATAGAATAGGACCAGGTCCTCTGTCTTCTTCAGATATCTTAGGATTCGCTTGGCAGCTCTCAAATGAAACTCCTTGGGACATGCTTGAAACCTAGCACATATACCCACACTGAACACAATATCAGGTCTTCTTGCTGTGAAGTACAACAATGAATCAATGATGCCTCTATACATAGTTTCATTCACCATAGGACCATGTTCATTTGCATTTAGTTTTAAGTTTGTTCCCATAGGAGTGTCAATAGGCTTTGCATCCATCATATGAAATTTTTTCAGCAGCTCCTTGATGTACTTCTCTTCACAAATAGAGGTACTATTTGATGTTTGCCTTATCTGCAACCCCAAGAAGAAACTCAATTCTCCCATCATACTGATTTCAAATTCATTTCCCATTAGTGATGTAAATTACTCACACATGACTTCAAACATTGCTCCAAATATAATATCATCAACATACACTTGGATAATGAGTAATTCTTTACCTCGTCTTTTCAAGAAGAGAGTATGGTCAATTTTTCCTCTTTTGAAACCTTTTCTAGAAGGAACTTAGACAACCTTTCATACCAAGCTCTAGGAACCTGTTTCAGACCATAAAGAGCCTTATCCAATTTAAGAACATGATTTGGATAATCAACATCTTCAAATCCAAGGGGTTACTTTACATAAACCTCTTCCTTCAATTAACCATTCAAGAATGCGCTTTTTACATCCATTTGAAACAGTTTGAATTCCATGAAAGCTACAAAAGCAATAAGAATTTTGATGACTTCCATCCTTGCCACAGGGGAAAAAAATGTTTAATCATAGTCAATGCCTTCTTCTTGGTTATATCCCTGCACCACCTACCTAGATTTATTTCTCGCAATAATACTATGTTCATCCATCTTGTTCCTGAAGACCCATCTGGTCCTTATTATAGTTCTATCAGGGGGCCTAGGGACCAGGTGCCATACTTTACTTTGTTCAAATTGGTAAAGTTCCTCTTGCATGGAATTCACTCGATCAGCATCCTTCAAGGCTTTCTTGATGTTTTTGGGCTCAATATTATATACGAATGCTGAGAATGCAACTAGATTTCTAGTTTTGGACCTAGTATGCATTCCAGAATTCAAAGGAGAAATGAGATTATCAAGAGGATGAGAGGACCTGTGTTTCCACCCTGACTTACTTGTCAAAGGCTAGGGTTGATCTGCTTCTTCCTCTTTATTTTTAGAATCTTCATTCTCAAGTTGAATTGCATCTTCTACTTCAGCATTATCAAACAGACCAGGTCCCTCTTCAGGTTCAACATCTTCATTGACTTCTTCAGTTGGATCTGGATCAACATCATTTGAATCTCTAGTTTTTTCAGCTTGTGACTCATTCAAGCTATCTCTCTTAATCTGAAGTAGTTCTTCCAGCTCATCATCATCCTTGTTCATTAGATCTTTGATATCACTAATTTCATCAAATATCACATGAACACTTTCATCAATGCACAGTGTCCTCTTATTGTAAACTTTATAAGCTTTACTTGAAGAGGAATATCCCACAAACACTCCTTCATCACTTCTAGGATCAAATTTTCTTAGATCATCTTTCTCATTTTTTAGTACAAAACATTTTCATCCAAAAGCCCTTAAATAACTCAATTTAGGCTTTCTATTGTTAAGTAGCTCATGAGGAGTTTTGTTTAAAATCGACCTGATCAAACACCTGTTAGTCATATAACAAGTTGTGTTAACTGCTTCAGTCCATATTTATTTGGAAGATTTGAATCAATGAGCATAGTAATGGCAATATCAACCAGAGTTTTATTCTTTCTTTCAACAACACCATTCTGCTGAGGTGTTCTTGGAGCTGAAAAGTTATGGTGAATACCATTTTCAGCACAAAAATTATCAAGCTTGGCATTTTCAAAATCAGTCCCATGATCAGACCTAATCCCTGCAATCTTGCAGTTCAGCTTTGTCTGAATCATTTTGACAAATATCATCAACACATCATACGTTTCATCTTTGGACCTTAGAAACATAGTCCAAGTGTACCTTGAATAATCATCCACAATTACCGGTTTATACTTATTTCCACCTTTACTTTGAATCTTCACAGGGCCACACATATCCATTTGAATTAACTCAAGAGGTCTTGTTGTACTCACTTGCTTCTTTGATTCGAAGGATGATCTGATCTGATTTTCTTTGACACATGCATCACACACTTTTTCATCACTGAATCTTAGCGTTGGTAATCCACGGAACAGGTCTCTGGATACAAGTTTGTTTAACATAGACGAGCTCACATGACCATGTCTTCTGTGCAGCAAGTCACTATTTTCACTTTGTGCACTAAGAGAAGTAAGATCATCTCCTTGGGCAGTATCCAGATCAGCAACATACATATTCTTGCACCTTCTTGCAGTTAGGATTACTTCCTTTGATGTCAGATTTGTGACAATACACATTTCTGATAAATATCTGACCTCATTACATTTATCACATATTTGTGAAACACTAAGAAGACTGTATTTCAATCCATTCACATAGTATACATTCTTAATAGAGTGCTCAAGAGATTTTCCAATTCTCCCAACTCCCAGAATGTACCCCTTCTTTCCATTTTCAAAGGAGACACATCCATCTTGAAGTGTCTTAAGTGAGAGGAAGTTTTCAATCTTTCCATTCATATAGTTCGAACATCGGCTATCCATAAACCAACACTGACCGCTACTTCCTCCACTCCCATACAATAGAGATTATTTGTTAGATTTGGGAACCCATTTAAGTCTGAGTCCCCAGTAAGCAGATAGAGGCATAATAAGATAGTTGCTTGTCCAATATGGCAATATAGTCTTTTTCATATTACAAAAAGAGCCAAAACTAGGACCAGGTCCCTTGTTCTGTATTACTTTCTATTTGGAATAGATATAGAAACTTTCTTGAGTTCTTTTTCAAGATGGACACTCCTTATTTACATGACCATTATGGCAACAATGAAGACACAAAAGATTGTCAGACACTGACACATATTTGTTGTGAGGGTTTTAGGGAGGACTTATGTTCAAGCTTCCTAAAACCTTCCCATTATTTTGACCCTGACTAGTAAGATTGACAAGCAGTTTTGAAGAAATGGTCCATTTGAGAGATTTGTTCAGTTCTTCTTTGACACAGACCAGGTCTCTTTCTAACTGATCATTTCTCTCTAAGGCCATAACTAGTTTCATTTCAGCAGTATTCAACTAGTTTCATTTCAGCAGTATTCAACTAGTTTCCAGCCCGAATTGTAAATTGCTAGCTTCATCATTTCCTCTGGCACATTTCTTACTCAACTTCTTTAATTTTTCCTTGAGTTCTAAATTTTCAGATTCCAGAACCATCATTTGTTTTTCCATTACTCACATTTGAGAAACCAAAGCTACTTTTTCATCATGAAAAATATCTAGACTATTATTCATCAAATCCTTTTCAGCGGTCAACTCTGTTATTGAGTCAATCAAAACAACTGCTATATTTATCAACCTTTTAATAGAATAAACATGCAAGTTCTGTTTAAAGTCAGAAAGAGTTACCTCTTCTTTAGCTTCTTCATCATCAGATTTTTCCATGAAAGCAAACATTTCATCAGACACAACCTCGTCATCTTTCACTGCAAGCATGGAGGCGTCTTCAAGATGTTCAGACTCTTCTGAGTCACTTGAAGAGTCCCCCAGACTACAAAGGCCCTCTTCACAATAGAATCAGGAGCAACTTTTCCTCCTTTCTTATCAGGGACCAGGTCCATTCTTTTGTCTTTGTCTCCTCCATCCTTGACATAGTCTTTATATTCGAGGTTGTGCATAGGGCAATCTCTGACAAAAGTCCATGGTGTTTTACACTTGTGGCACAAATCATTTGCACTCGCAGCCCTGCTAGAGTTTCCTGTCTTCCTGACACTTGCTTTTTTTCTCATGATTTTCCAAAATCTTCTAGTTAGATAAGCCACATCTTCATCTTCTTCAGACACTTCACTTGATGTCACTTTGAGTGCTAGTGACTTGTCCCTCTTTACTTCCTTCTTTGAAGTTTCCTGATTTCTGTTCATCTCGTGAGTTTGAAGATTTCCAATCAAAGCATCCATTGTCAGCACCTTCAGGTCCGTAGCTTCATTAATAGCATCAAATTTACATTCCCACGACTTAGGAAGAATTCTTAGTATCTTCCTGACTTGTTTACTTGGATGAATGGGCTCTCCCAATCAACGTAGCTCATTTTAAATAGGCGAGAATTTGGTGTGCATATAATGAATGGTTTCTCTCTCCTTCATGGTGAAGTTTTCATACTGAGTAGAAAGAATGTCCACATTTGATTCCTTCACTTGCTCAGTCCCTTCACGAGCAGTTCTGAGACAATCCCAGATTTCTTTAGCTGATTCACAAGCAAAAATTTGATTGTATTCCTCAGTTCCTATGCCACACACCAACAATTTCTTTGCCTTGTAGTTTTTTTCAATCTTCTTTCTATGAAACTCAGTGTACTGCTGTCGAGTTTTGGGAACAACTCTGGTAATGTCTCCTTCCTTCACTTCAGTTGTAGGAAAATAGGGATCATCAAGCACGACATCCTATATCTAACTGTCCTCAGCCATAAGAAAGTCATGCATTCTAGTCTTCCACCAACTGTAGAACTAGCCATTAAAATGAGGTGGCCTAGCTGATGATTGTCCTTCCTCCAAATTTAGTGGAGTAGCCATTCTTCCACATGATTCTCTCTTGATGTTAACCAGTTAGAGAGCCTAGACTCTGATACCAATTGTTAGAATGTATGCATCCACTATACGTCAACGGACAAGGTCCCTTGACTCAGCAAGAACAGTAACTAAAATAATTGCGTTAAAATAAATGACACAAGCAGTTTACGTGGAAATCCCCTTGCTCAAGGGAGGAGAAAACCACGACCTGTACTCACAAGATTTCAATTCAACTCCATTATCATCAAGGATCAAAGATTCGGATTACAAGCTCTTGCAATCTAGGAATTTAACTCTAAATTCCTCCCCCTCACTATAACAACTCTATTACAAACAAACTTCAAAGCAAAAATTATGTTGCCCACTAAATCAACTAACATTAATCGATTTAGACTTTACTAACTCCCATAGCTAACTCTAGCTACAACTCAAAATAAATGTTTAAGACTCGAACTGATATGATTCCTTTATAACACATGATTAGATCTACAATAATAAGCACAAAAATATAAGCCTACAACAACTAAGAACAGTAACTAAAATAATTGCGTTAAAATAAATGACACAAGCAGTTTACGTGGAAATCCCCTTGCTCAAGGGAGGAGAAAACCACGACCTGTACTCACAAGATTTCAATTCAACTCCATTATCATCAAGGATCAAAGATTCGGATTACAAGCTCTTGCAATCTAGGAATTTAACTCTAAATTCCTCCCCCTCACTATAACAACTCTATTACAAACAAACTTCAAAGCAAAAATTATGTTGCCCACTAAATCAACTAACATTAATCGATTTAGACTTTACTAACTCCCATAGCTAACTCTAGCTACAACTCAAAATAAATGTTTAAGACTCGAACTGATATGATTCCTTTATAACACATGATTAGATCTACAATAATAAGCACAAAAATATAAGCCTACAACAACTAAGAACAATGACAACTCTATGAGGTCCCTTGTTATTCTTGAGAAAATTGCTTTTGCCCTTTCAAACTTTCAGAACAAAAACTAGGTTATGTCCATCAGATATGAAACATATATATGATGGATACAAAACCCTAGAAGAAATCTCTGTCGACGGCCCCTCCGTAAGTAACTCAGTGAGAAGTAGCTCAACGACTACTTTCTATGCCTATCAAAGAAAAGGGATAGACCAATGTGGGTTCCAAACCTCACCTTGACTTCGATTCGAGCGACTCTTGCGCAAAAAAAGTTGATGAAATGGGACCGTGAAGATATCCCACCAGTGAAACTTGCTTTGCTCTCGCTCGGCTCGCTCCCACCTGTCTTCGTCCCACTATTGTAATGCTATTGGCTAACGACCCTGCCACTCTGCACCAGACGCGCACCACCTCCTGCAGATGACAGGGTATACATAGTACTTTTTCCAGCTGTCCTTTTCCCGTACATGAGCACCATTCTCACATGGGATCAGGTCCCCTATCAGATCCCATTGTTTGTCAAATCATCAAAACTACATATTAACAAAGCCAGACCTCTTTAAAACATCCTTCAGAAAGTACCAAGATAACATTTCATAGGATTTTTTCATATACAATTTTAGAACTATTTATGTTGCACCCAAAATTCTAATTCAGAAATATTAAAAATGATTGCTTGGGTAGGCGTCACATTATTTGTGATTAGTCTCCCAAAAATAAATTCATTCTGATTTTAAGAAACAACAAAGAGGATCGGAGGATGGTTAAGTAACCCAATAATTCAAAAATTTGAAGTACTTTATAGCTTGGTTGATCATCATGAAATTCGAATAATAGTAGTATGTAGTCAGACCATGTTCAAGGAAGATGATCAACCTATATTATTTAAAGTTTAAGGGTTCATTCATCATTAATAAGAATCCTATTTAGTTCTTTTCATACCCTTTTGCTAGCAATCTAGTTACTGCACCAAGAATATCTTGGACCTATGAAACCAACATCAGTTAGACATACCACAACTTTATGTACATATTATAAAACCCTTGCTATTGTATGTTTTGTATTTCCATCAAGTTTCAATCAATAATAACAATAAAGTCACCTCGCATGCGCCATGAATAAGAAATTCTCCTTGAAGTTGCATGATAGTAATAAAGGTACACCGTTGTCACAAAGGTACCTTTATCCTTGCAACTCTCCTTGAAGTTGATGGTGATTTATTGTTTCACATTCTCAACAATCTGAAAAAAAATCACAATTTTTTTCCAAAACACAATATATTACCATTATTGTTTGCCACACAATATTGAAGACCTGGTACAATTTTGTTCCTCTCTTGATTCTTCTCTCTCTTAAGATTTCTCCGTTATTCGAGGGTCATAGAGGCATATTTCTTGAATTAGGATGATATGAACCTCCTTGAGATTTATTTGATCTTCATGAAAGGATTTATGATCGTTTTGAAGTATTTGATTATCAAGAGGAGTCCGAAATATTTGGTCGCTTTACAAATATCCCAAGATTTTACGGGATATTTGAGAGGCCTCTTCAAAGGAACATAGTACCCTTTACATAGGCATGCATGAACTAGATTTAGGGTGGAGTAGCCTCCAAGAATCCTAACTAGCATTATAGAGTTTGTCCCAATTGAAATTAAACAATCTTGTATAGTCCCAAAATTTTTTGATGTCTACATATACTACTTGAAATATAATTAATAGTAATAAATTAATAATGTCATTTTTATAAATTAATGATCTGTATTTTTTAAACTCTTCATTTAATGTTTTTGAGCTGGACTGCAATAACAGGGATGGATGTGAAGGTTTCCATGATCATTCTACCAGTGAGCACAAATGTGGGCGCCCATTAGGTTTGGAGTTTGATGAAAATAGTGGTGATCTATTTATTGCAGATGCTTACTTGGGCCTCCTTGTTGTGGGCCCAAATGGAGGCCTTGCTACCCAAGTTGCTAAATTTGCACAAGGAGTTCCTTTTGGATTCACCAATTCACTCTGCATTGATCAAAATCATGGAGTCCTCTATTTTACAGATAGCAGTACCACATACTCAAGAAGGTAACATATATATATATATACCACCTATTCAACTGACATCTATGTCCTTCAACTTTGGGTGTGCACAAGTAGGTATTTAAACTTATATAAGATCGAACAAGTTGACAAATGCATCCTACATAACATAATACACATATGGTGTCGAATAGAATGCAACGTATGACGAATGCGACTGTTTAATCCGTTCGATATAAGTTTAAGTATTTACTTGTGCACACCAAAAATTAGAAGACTTAGATATTAGTCGAAGTCAGGTTAAAGAGCATGTTCATGTATTTTGAATTTGCATCTACTTGTGATAAATCATTTACATGAAAATGCTTTTGAATAATCAGGAGTCATATATCAGTCATAGTTAGCGGTGACGACACAGGAAGGCTAATGAAATATGACATGAAAAACAAGCAAGTCTCAATTCTCCTCAAGAATCTCAAGTTTCCAAATGGTATAGCCATAAGCAAACATGGTGATTTCCTCCTTTTTGTAGAGACAACCACTTGCAAAATCTTCAAATTATGGCTCAAAACATCAAAAGCAGGCAGTGTTGAAGTAGTTTCAGAGCTCCCAGGTTTTCCAGACAACATTAAAAGAAATAAAAAAGGAGAGTTTTGGGTGGGAGTTAACTCAAGAAGGAGCAAATTATTGGATTGGGTACTCTCCAAAAATTGGATTAAAAATAATTTAGTTAAAATCCCTTTTGATATTACTAAAGCACATTCTTTCTTGGCAAATAATGGGTTTGGTGGGGGTAGTTTAGCAATTAGACTTAGTGAAGATGGCCATGTAGTGGAGATTTTAGAGGACCCAAAGAGGAAAAGATGGAAGTTTGTTAGTGAAGTACATGAAATGAATGGAAATTTGTGGATTGGATCAGTAAAACTGCCATTTGCAATTAAAAAGAAGGTGACTACTTTAGAAAAGTTCTTGGACACCAACAATGAATTGTGAGTTATAAAATTAATTTGAAGTTGGAACCAAATAAACTTTTGTTCAATGTGAAGTTAATCATTTGCACTACAGCTCCTTAGTAGCATATAGTCAAGTGTAATGTAATTAGATATATAATCAAGTGTAATTAGATAGAAGGGTAGTTATGTCAATTTAACTTTGAGGTTGTTGGTCTTGTTAATAGTTGGTTAATAGAGTTAGTTATGGATTTGTAGCTTAAACAATACAAGATAGGCAATGTTTGTGCTAAGCATGATCCCAATACTACTATTCTAAATTAATTTATCTTGTGGCATTTTGGTGCAATCTTTTTGTTAATAAAAGAAAGTAAACTGTACAGTATGCACATGCATATTGACTACTAAAAGACTACTTAATAAAATCACAAGGTTCAAATCATTCTGTCAACGCCAAGCCATGATCATAAGAGGCGAAGTCAGGTTAGGAGTTTGGGGATCCAAATTTTAGAACAAAAGAAAAAAATATTGGAAAGCATACTTCCTTTAAAAAGGAAAAAAGAAATTTTTGTTGGCAATGGGGTTACACTAGTGTGGAAAATATTTTCACTACACTTTTTTACCACTGAGCTGTTAATCAATTTTGTTAGGGGGTTCACAAGTTAATATGCATATATTTATTTGATTTTGTAATACAAATACAAGGTCTTCGGAAAAACTAATGGGTTCGTCTAAACCCATGAACCCCACCTAGCTCCGCCTCTAATTGATCATATACAACTTTTTGATTGGTGCACTAAAAAGGTAGACAATAAGCTAAGGACATTCCTTTGAACAAGTGTTCAGACAATTCCCACTTGAGAGAGCAACAAGATTGCTTGAAAACTAGATTAAAATTTAGTACTATCATTTTGCGGTGAAATATCAATTCTATAATTTTTTAATAAAGCTACTTTTAAAATGAAATTTGGGATTTCATATTATATTTTAAGTATACAGTTTTTTCAGTGGGAAGTTTTTTTCTTTGATATTTTTAAATGATAATGTTTAAGAGCTGACTTAGTTTGACAAATACGATTTTGAGTTGTGTTATTTATGCAGATTCATATTAGCAATTTTAGGCTATTTATCAAGTCCTTATAAATAAAGCAAATATGCAACAGAGCAGAACAATCACGGTTGTAGAAAGTCTTTATGTTTATATTTTTTTAATTATAACTTTAATAATTAAGAAGAATTATATATTTCGAAGTTTAAATGATAAAATGAGAAATAACACTCTATTAAATAAAAGTGCCTTCCCTATAATCTGTTTTCCATGCAAGTCAAATTATGTGCTGTGACCGAAAAAACAACCCGTAACCCACCCCACACTGTTTTTTTTTAAAGTGTTGAGCATAGCCCATTTATTGTAAAAAACGAAGAAGAAGATAGTCTGGCATTGGGTTCAAAAAGACCCAAGCCCAATTCTATGAACAATACTACCCATAGATAACTGACTAAGAGCATTCGCCACTACATTCGCCTTATCGGGGTGGTAGAGAACACTCATATCATAATTTTTCAATAACTCAAGCCACCATCTTTAGCAAAGATTCAAATCTTTCAGACTAAACATATATTGCAAACTCTTATGGTCGGTAAACACATCTACATGCACACCATACAAATAGTGCCGCCAAATCTTTAAGGCAAATATAACTGCCGCCAATTCAAGGTTATGGGTAGGATAATTCTTCTCATGGATCTTAAGTTGCCTTGAAACATAGTCAATCACTTTTCCATTTTGCATAAGTACATTTCCCAACCCAATTCTAGAGGCATCACAATAAACCACGAAACCATCCGCCCCTTCCGGTAAACTCAACCAGAGCGGAAGTAAGTCTATCCTTCAATTTTTGAAAATTCTTCTGACATACTTCAGACCATATAAACTTAGCCTTCTTTTGAGTCAAAATCATCAAAGGAGAGGCAATCGAAGAAAACCCTTCAACAAACCTTCTTAGGTAACCTGCCAAACCCAAGAAACTTCTAATATACGAAGGAGATAGAGGTCTTGCCAACTCTTGACCGCATCCGTCTTAATATGATCTACCTCAATACCCTTACTTGAAACAATGTGACCTAGAAATGCCACAGACCTTAACCAAAATTCGCATTTGCTAAACTTTGCAAAAAGTTGTTGATCCTTAAGAATTTGCAATACAATCCTCAAATGATCAATATGCTCATTCTCACTCCTTGAGTAAATCAATATGTCATCAATGAACACAATCACAAACATGTCAAGGTATTGTCTAAACACCCTATTCATCAAATCCGTGAACGTTGTCGGAGCATTAGTCAATCCAAACAACATTACCAATAACTCATAATGACCATACTGAGTTTGAAAAGTCGTCTTCGAAATGTCATCTTCTTTCACCCTCAATTGGTGATAATCCGATCGAAGATCAATCTTAGAGAAATAACTTGCTCCTTGAAGTTGGTCAAACAAATCATCTATCCTTGGAAGAGGATATTTATTCTTAATGGTCACCTTATTCAACGGACGATAGTTAATGCACATACGAAGAGAAACATCCTTCTTTCTAACAAACAAAACTAGAGCAGCCTATGGGGATTTACTTGGTCGGATGAAACCCTTATCCAACAAATCTTTTAATTGTTCTTTCAACTCCTTTAGTTCTGTCGGAGCCATACAGTAAGGAGGAATATAAACAGGTTGCGTATCTTGGAGAAGGTTAATATTGAAGTCTATTTCCCTTCTGGAGGAATACAGGGTAAGTTATCTGGGAAAACTTCTGGAAACTCATTCACAACGGGGGACCGACTCAAGAGTTGGGGTTTCAGAATCTGCATCCCTCACCCTAATTAGATGGTACAAGCAGCCCTTAGAGATCCTCTTTCTAGCTTTAAGATAAGAGACAAACTAACCCTTAGGCATAGAATTTCCTACCTTCCACTCTAGGAGAGGCTTATTGGAAACTAAAACTTGACTACACGGGTTCTACAATAAAAAAAAGCATAAAAAAAGTGCAACCAATTCATACCAAGGATAACATCAAAATCTAGAATATCAAGCTCTACCAAGTCAACAAGAGTAACTCTATGGGACAAGAAAATGAGACACTTTCTATAAATCCTCTTAGCCACAATAGAATCACCAACAAGAGTAGAGACAGAAACAAGGTTCTAACAACACATCCAGAAGAACATCAACCTCATAGCCACATATGGCGTCACAAAAGACAAGGTAGCACCGGGATCAAGTAAAGCATAAACATCAATTTGAAAAACTTCCAACATATCGGTAACCACATCGGGAGAACCCTTTAGTTCACCACAAGTCTAAAGTGCATAGAATCGGTTTTGCTTGGGAGCATTGGAACCCAAACGACTAGGAGGAGCTTTCTTGCCCTCTCTTCCCTTAGTCGTAAGCATTGGGCAATCCCTCATTTTGTGCCCACTTTTACCACAACTGAAACAACCATCCGTGTTAGCTAGACACTTACCCTCGTGCTTCTTTCCACACTTAGTACAAGTTGCTATAGTCAATGAAGATCCACTACCATTCCCTCCTTGAGGCTTAGGGTTAGACACCCTATCTATGTTGAACTTAGGAGGAGAATTGGAGGAACCTTGATCGGAAAACCTTTGCCTAAACCTAGGATGACCATGTCTATCGGACCTTGCATGAGAGAAATTGTCATCACTGGTCTTAGCTCTCTTTGCCTCCATAGACTTTTCCTTAAGTTGTTCCTCATCAATCTGTTGTGCATGAACCATAAGACGGGATATGTCGATGTCATTAATGAGCATGGAAGTGTGACACTCTTTAACCACCATTTCGGACACACCCAACACAAACTTGCTCATCCTTGCCCTAGAATCGGCAACCCTTGAAAGGGCATACTTAGACAATTGTGTGAACTTCAAAGCATACTCCCTCACACTCATACTTCATTGACGAAAGTTCATTAACTCAAGTACTTTTACTTCCCTAATCTCAAGGGGAAAGAACATATGAAGAAAAACAGCCTTAAACTTCTCCCTATCAAGAGGACCCGCATCTTTCGATCTCCCTTCTTTCCATTGGTTATACCATACTTGAGCAAGACCTTTTAGTTGATAAGCGGCCAACTCTGCCTTTTCCACCGGCATCACTCCCATGATCATCAATACCTTGTAAACCTCATCAATAAACTCTTGAGGATCTTCCTCAAATTTCGAAACATGAAACTCCGAAGGGTTCATCCTAGTGAAGTTCCTCACTCTTGATGCCGACGTACCCACATTTGGGTTCACAGGAACTAATACCTCCCTATTGTCTTGAGCCATCATGGCTTGAGCCAACACTTGAAAAACATCCCTAAACTCCTTATTTGTTACTTTCTCGGCCAAAGGATCGACTGGAACTTGAGGAGGAGCTTCTTGTTCTGCACTCTTCCTCACATTCCTTCTAGTATAAGCTTTTCGAGTAGACATATCATGTAGAGCATCGGATAAGGATTAGGAGAGAGACCTTATAGAGTTAAACTTTATGGCACGACTTTAGAGTAATGAAAGAAGTGGAGTTTCCTAATCATCTTGTAGCCTCTCATTCATAATTGTGGCACGTTTCACACTCATGAGCAAGACTCTACTAGACGTGGCTTATGAGACATCCTAGGACCATTCTAAACCTTGTGCTTTGATTACCAAGTTTGTCACGACCCAGGGGTACACCCTAGATGTAACATGGCGTATAGGACCCCAAGAGACACCATACAAGCCACTTAGCATTCATAACATAAGAAATAGAACCTCATAATTAAAACAATATTTCAAAGTCCAAACATTTTATAAGGAAAAGCAGAAGTCTAGACACTTTGTCTCTTTAGCTATCTAATACAATAGAATGAAATTGGGCCTAGCCCATACATCATGTCCAAAACTGAAAAGTAAGACAGAAACTAAAAACAATATAACTTCATCCCTGAAGCATGAGGACTCACAAAAACTCAGGATATCAACCAAGCCAACCACTAGCCACGAAATTGAGAACCCTGAATATCAGACTGTACATTTGGGGAAAATGTAGGCAAGAGTATGTGTTAGAACAAAATAATGTACCAAGTATGATATTCATGCATTAAACATTTAAATCATGCTAAAACGGGACATTTCATGACATGCAATTGACCAAGCTAAAACATAATATAAAAGGAGTTAGAAAACGTAATTCATAAAACATGGTCAATGCAAGCTAACATCATGAAAACCTTTGAACTTGTATGAGATACTTCTTGAAGTAACCTTAGTTCATTATTCATATTGTAGTGGGAATGATCCTTAACCGACATAGAGACCATGTGAGCTATGACTTGATCCCCCAGTGTCTCCCACATCGGAAAAGGTTGTCCTACTTGACAAGGTAAGGACCATGAACTTCTAGCTTAAGTGGATCCACTAGCTAATCATCCTATCGGGGCACATAGTTTAAGGGAAAAGGAGATTGCTACTAGAAACTCGACCTCTGCTAACGGGAGAGCTTCCATCTCAATAGATTTCTTCTAGAAACTCTACCTCTACTAACAGGAGAGCTTCCATCTCAATATCCTCTTGCTAAGCATAATTCCCACGGAATAGTCATTTCTTACTTATTCTCATTATTTATGGAAGGGCATGTCATCTTGCCAATCCAAGCTAAGTATTATTAGGATAGCTGATTCAATTAGGTGAGAAAACCTTTCACAATCATATTTGTATGTGTTTATGAGAATATCCTTCAAACAACAACATCATCATTGATATTTTACTCTCAAAGCATCCTTAAAACATTTTCATAGCTTTCATAAGAACATGCATAAACTCATACTTTGCCCTTTCAAGGTTCAAAGCCTACCTTCAATCACCACATCTATAAATCAAGGATTAGATAGGGATTTTATCATAAATTCATGTGATTCCATCACTTCATGCTTTAGTTCATAAAACTCTTTAATAACCAACAACCCACATCATATCATCAAAATTGGAAAGCATGGGGGTTTACATGGGTTCATAGGGGAAACATCATAAAATCATTATTTTTCATCAATTCATGCATAATAGAACATAATTCAATCATTTAAATCAACTTTGAAGAGAACACATGCCAATTGAAGAAAACCCTAACAAATTAGGAATTTCTACCTTTGAAAATAGGAGAATTTAGGAACTCCGTGAATGGAAGGAATCCATGGATGAAAACTATCATACCTCAAGTCCAAATTCTTAACTTCAATGGAGGAATTGAGACTTTGACTTGAAACTCTAGATGAATCCTTCTTCTTCTTCAAGTTTCTAGAGAGAGAAATATTTTGGGGAAAGGATTTGATCTTCTTTTGTAAATTTGGATGAATTAATTGAATGAACTAATTTGGGGGTTGAAAATACTTATATAGGGGTCTTAGTCATCGGCAAAACGACGTAATATAGGAATAAAATAATTAGGAAAAGACTCAACTACCCTTGAACTTAACTGTCAGCTCTCGACCTACGGCCTAGTTGATGGACCGTGGACTGACCTACGGCCCATCCTGGTGGTCCGTCATTTAGATCAGAGAGTGGATTTTGGGGTCTTGAACCACAGACCCTGGACCACGGGCTGTGGTCTGACTAACGGTCCGTTGATCAGGCCCTGGTTCTGGGTCATTGTGGGCAGTTGCTAGGGTGTCAACCACGGACCACACATACGGTCCGTGGTCTCATCCATGGGTCGTGGGTGGCCTGCGTGGGTTGGCACTTGCAACTCCTGAAAATATAAATCTTGCCCTTTTCGAATCTGGGGTGTTACAGAGAGGTTGATCGCTTTTGTTCACCTCACTTTTACAAGGAATAGGTTACTTTCGCGTAGGTCCAGGTGGACTAGCCTTCTTGATTGCAAAAGGACAATTCACAATCGCGCCCATTCGCGAAAGTGAAGGCTGAATTTTTTGGGGGGTTCGCTTTTGCTAAAAAGTAAACCCATGGCTGCTTTTGTGACGTCCGGGGGGGTTTTGACTTGAAAATTTTGGAGCTTTAGCCGTATCTAACCTTTTTGAGCTTGGTAAAATCCTTGGAGGCGACTTTGAAGGGATTCCTTGTGCTAAATAATTTGGGTAAGATTTTGTAATCATAAAACTTCATTTCCTTTTGATTATTTATGGATTTTAACATCAAACCTTGAGATTTTTATTGGCAAATTGAAAGGTTTTCAAGAACTTGAGTCCTTAACTAAAATGGTGATTCTAACTGATTTTCAGTTCTTTTTAAAAATGATTTTCAGCAATGAGTTCTAAATGCCTTGTGTAATATTTTCAAGTAATGATTTTCTGATTCAAACCTCATTTTTTGAAATTGGATTTTTGAGTTGACATGCCCATTTTTCAAAGAGTAAGAATGGGTAATGTTATTTCTATCATTTTACTGTGATTACTTTATTGAATTAGATTGTGTGGCTTTGAACGTTGTTTGATAGGGGAAGACTCGGGTCTTGGATTGACTAGTTGTCTGAATTAAGGTAAGTGATACCTTAAACTTTGTAATCTAGTATAATCATGTATTTCATTTCATTGTGTATGTTCGGAGTAATGAAAATGAGGTGATGGGTTCATTGTTCTACTTGATTAATCTTAATGAATAATAAAAGGATTAATGAAAAGGCTTCCGGTCGATCATCATGCTTTGTGAATTGCCTTATTGTGGCCCTTGTTTGATTGATTGATGAAATGCTTTGATGGAATGAATGTAAACTTGAATTGCTTGAATTGTTGTGTAATGATCCGAAAGGTCATTTTTTAATTTTTTTAAAATAAAATTACCATTTTACCCCTTCGGATAGTTGCCCCGAGTCATTCCTGATTAGTTGGTGAAGTTGTTGAGAATTTTGAACTATTCTATAACTATAGTTATTTAATTAATGAATATTTATTAAATAATTAATTTATTTAATTGATGGTTCATGAGCCAAGTCCATAATTGATTTAACACCTTATACCACTTGACCCATGTACTGAATTATATTAGAAGGGGTTTATTAAATTTGGGTCAAAATAAAAAAAGTAGTCGCTTGAAACTCAGGCACAACTTCCAGAATGACGGCGGCTAGCAACAGGTTAGTATTAATAACATCTTAATATATGAAATTTGCATATGGAATGAAGTCATGTTATTGTTATTATTATAATGGCATTGGCAATTGTGGAAAAAGATGGAATACATGTAATATTCTTAAGAGATGTTATAACCACAATCTTGGTAGATCAATAATTGGTTAAATTATTGATAGCTATTGATGAGTACACATGATGGTATAATGGGTTAATAATGAGGTAATGATTAGAGGAGGTGAGAATTTGTAGGATAAGTTATCATTTAGTACATATTATTCGTACAAGAAGATTTATGGATTAATTCTGAGTTCGGTGGTTTAGGCAGTATCACATAATTTGACTTTGATTTTGAATTTTCTTATGGTTATCATATTATGATTCAGATTTTGATTTATTGTGATATGTAATTAAATATTGGGTGTATTATATTACATGAAAATTATTGTAGTGTTTGGATAAATTGAGACTTAACCCTAGGCTTGAAATTTGGAGAAAATTGAAAGAGTTGACATGTTAATTGGCATCAAGATTTAAGAACTTGATTATAGGTTTTGATGAGTTTTTGGGTCTAGGATAGATATATAGTAATATGGGTGTCCTTAGTTTCGAAATCTTTTTGTGGTTATTATTTGAATATATTGCATTGATTTAGAAGTCAAACAAAAGGAGAAGGATCAAGTCCCAGAGTAATTATTCAATTGTTTGAGGCAAGTTGATTTCTAAACCCTTGCTAAGTGTATAGAATCGTGTATTTCCTTGTGATATGTGTTGGGGAGTAATGAGACTTGGTGATGGGTTGACTTGTCCATATTGAATAATTCTAATGATGAAAAAGGGGTAATAAAAGGCAATGTGATTAATTGTTGGTGTGTGATGTTTTAAGAATGGTTTGAAAGTCTTATTGACTCATTGTTGATGTTGTGTCACGGTTGTGTTGTTATGAATTGTGCGTTATTATGAAAATGATCATCTCCTCATTATTTATGTGAACATGTCATTTACATTGGTTCTAAGACATGGTTGTGGTAAGTGTTATGATAATTGAAGAAGAATAAGAAATTAAAAAGGATGTACCATTTCGAGGGATGTGTCATGCGTCGCGACATATACTATTATCGAGGGACGTGTCGTGAGCCGCAACGGATACTATTATCGAGGGACGTGTCATGTGCCGCAACATATACTATTATCGAGGGACGTGTGGCACGCCACGACGAATGCATAGACAGATATGTCCCACATATGTACCAGACTGAGAGACAGCATGTGTGTATCATTAGGTCAAACATGCATCACTATACTTGACATTACATTTCATTGCTTTGCATATCTTTATCATTGATGAACTGGATGTTGTGTGTTGCTGATCTTATGAGTGCCTTTTCTGTGGAACTTGTGATTGATGAATATTGAGCTTGTTGTTGAGGATAAATAATTGTTAGAGTGTTGTTGTTGAGCTATGTGCAATGTAAATTGTGAACTGTTAGGTTGGGCT
>NW_006238981.1:2008344-2052558 GCF_000226075.1 Solanum tuberosum | reverse complement strand
TCTATTCCCTTAGCTTGTGTTTAGAAGTTTACTTGTTAAGTATCGTGTGCTTTGGTACTCACCCCTTGTTTCTACATTTTTATAGGTTACTAGCTCGGATCTTCGTGATACTTTCTATTCTCTTCTTGTTTGAGGCTTTTTGTGGAAGTTTGTGAGGTAGCTGCTTGTCATTTCAGCAGACCTTCTTACTCCTATTTATGATCTTGTTCTATTCTAGAAACAATGTCATTTGAGACTTGTATTTTTCTTTTAAATCAATTGTAATACTTTAGAGGCTTGTACACATGACAACCAGGTTTTGGGGTTTTTTATTAATTTGACTTTGTTATCCACACTTATGATATTTTGAGATTTCAATCTATCTTACTTCCATATTTTTGTGATATTTGGGCTTTGGGCTGACTTGTCTTGGTGGGATAAGACGAGTATCATCACGTCCATTTTTGGGACGTGAAAAAATGGTATCAAAGCCCGAGGTTCATTGATTTCACGTGTATACAAGCTGAGTCTAAATAGAGTCTCGAGGATCGGTACAGAGATGTATGTAGTTGTCTTCAAGAAGCTATAGTGACTTTTTAGGAAAAATCTTCACTTTTTGAATCTCTATTGTGCGTCCTTGGTCCGGTCTTGATTCTTATGGCTTGTTTCCATCCGCTCTCACCTATAGTGATGACTCGTACGTGGTTCCTCATGTGAGTACTTGGTGTCATGTATGGTTTGGATGTTAGATCTGGTACTAAGGTGGAAGTAATATACTTAGGGGAATGATGTATGGTCAGATTTGAAATGTTAAATGATTCGAAGGGATTGAGTAGGGTGATGACTCAATGATGCATTTTGAGGATATGAGAATGATGAGGTTGAACAATGATTCCAGGGACTTCATGAATGTGTTATCCTTTCAGGTTAGTTACCCCAACAGAGGAATAATACTTGTGTGGTATATACAATATCTTGAGTGGTTTGACAATTGGAAGTTGAATGATTAAAGGGGGTTAGATAATGAGCAAAATAAATATGAAAAATTCGACCTGATCTCTGAAGGAATGCATATTGCTTTGGATGAGAGACCGAAACGGATTTGGTTGTTTATTATAGTTACTTAATGGGTAGAAATGTGTGGGCTATTTGAGTACAATCTTCTCGAGGGGTATGATGTGTTCTAGTGGTGGATCTAATGGGCTTTCAAGATGTGATATTAATGATATATGGAAACGGATACGTCGATTATCAATTGTGATACTACCTACGTAAGGGTTATCAATTGTAGTACCTGCTTGTACAATGAGTTTCGATGTTGCATCTATATTTGAGTAGTCGACTAGTTTGTTACTACGGTTGATTAGGTTAAAGCATTGTTTATAAGGAAGATTTTAGTGGTGAATTTTTGGTACAATATTAATGTTTTAGGTTATGAAGTGTATCCCAAAAATTCTAAATGAGGACTAGTGATTTAATCCTAAGCTCTAAGGGAGTGGATCGATATCGGAATGAAAGGCTTATGGGTAAAGAAAATTTCCAACAGTATACTTATGTGATGCAGTTAAGAATTTTACTAAGAAAGTGCAAAAAAAAATTAGTGAGTCCTTTGGATGGTTGGCATAACTGGGTTTGAGGTGTCATGTCGATGGCAAGGTTAACCTAGTGGTGATGACAAGGGCTAAGTGAGAATGATGGTAATAAGAGTTTGTGATGGATCATTATTGAGATGCAACTATATGATAAGAATTGTTGGTTAAACAAATTTTTGTATTGTAAGGAAGACTTGCGAGTATCTAAGATTGTGGGCTACTACTATCTGGTGAGTAGCGTGATTGTATGGAAAGTTATAGGATTTGTTGAGACACCACTCGAACATAATTGAAAAAAGCTAGAGTCATAAATGGAAAGAATTAGTAGAATTTAGTTTAGCCTTCGGAAGGAGGCAAGAATAAGGATACTTACTCTGCAAGGGCTAAAGATGTTTCTTCAGAAAGAGTGGATAATTGAATTTAGAGACACGTGGTTCCATCTATTTTGCTCTAGTTATGATGATAGTGTTCGTGTCATTTATATGGGTTAAAAACTATTGGATAAAATTTAAGAAATAAGTCTATAGACGTTTGACTTGAGTGTGGTGATAGGATCTTTTATGGTTTCGAGTTTGGTAACTGGTACAGTTGGACTTTTAACGAAGGATACAGTAAGATCAATCGGGAGACGATCAATTATAGGCTAAGATACGTGAATTCATAAAGATCTTCAATGTATGAGCTAGTGTTGATAGATAATGGGATTGTGTTACACGATTGCGATCAAAATTCAAGTTTTTCATTGTGAGTCTATGTTCGTGGTAGTATGTTTTGGCAAGGTATGAATTGGTAAGGTAAGAAATGATTGATCGCATTGATCATTGAGCATTTGGAAGGACTTGTGCATAATTTGAGTAGTAAATTTGGTTACTTTTGATTGTTAAAGAATCGAAGGAAGGGTTTCACTTAAAAGCTTTGTTTAGAGTATAAGGTAAAATGTAATCGGTTGTTAGTCAAAGGATAATATTGGTAAGCGAGGTAGCGAAAAGAAAAATAGTTTGGTATATTAAAGAGTTCAAGGTATTCCGGAGTTGTGTCATGGGAATGATCAAATAAAGGGGAAGGAATAAGGCATCTAGTATAGACCCTTGGTTCGAAATTGAAGGTTTTATGGATTTTCACCTTTGAGTTCAGATATGACTATGCAATGTGAATTAGTTCGGTACAAACTTACTAAGAGTTTATCATCAGCTTTTATGAAGATTGAGTTGTGGTTTGGGTGACAAACAGAGATGTGTGGAAGACTTTGTGTTGTTGTGTGGGGCTAGAATGTTCAAATTATGGTAGGTGACTTATGGATGTGCAATGGTATGGACCTACATTTTAACATTGTTATTGAGGATTTTAAGAAGAGTGAAATGGCTTTATTGATGGGACTACACAGATTGTTATGATGTTTTACACAGACATTTGATGATGAGTAGAGGTTATGAGCTTATAGTATACAAAATTATTGGAGTGACCAAGAATTTCTCTAAGTTTTTGCATGAGGTATATGATGGTTTGAATGGTAGTTGAAACTTGGTATGTGAATGATTGCGTGAATTTGACATTGGGTGTGATTCAATAATTGTACCTCGATGGGAAAGTATTTTTAGATTTGAAATTAGTGATATAAGTCTTGGGTGTGACTTATGTCTATCATGGGATGTTTAAATGGAAAGAGAGGAAGCCATAGTTCAGAAATTTTGTAAGCAACAATGTGTTTGCTAAGAAAGCTTTGATACTAGTGACGATTTGAGAGTAATGTAAATGGTCGAAGTTTTTATAATGTGTTTTAGTATTTAGATTATGGGCTTCAGTGGAATGATGTGAAGAGTATGTGGGGTCTAATAAATTGAGTATGGGTACAATCGTAATGGGGACCAAAGTGGTGGATTGTGAGTAGCTAATACAATCAAAGAGATGGAGTCAAATGAATGGAAATGTTTGATATGGACACCATGGAAGGAGTATCTTGTGTTATTCGACATTGATTCTATACATTCTTATGTGACCACTTATTTCGTTCTGGACATGGTCTAGAGTATGATTCACTACCTATGCACGTGCATGTTTCACTTCTGTAGGTGAATTTCTAGTGGTGGATCGGGTGTACCGATCATGTGATGTCCTCTTGGTAAGATAGTATGCTTGTGCAGACTTGGTCATTTCAGTTATGAAAAATTTAGTGTTGTTTGGGATAGTAGAAGTATACCACTGGTTCTACACGTATAACCTTGGTTATGAAAACTTATAGAAGAGCTTTCTTAAACAGTTACAATTACTGTTGTTAAAGGTTTTGCGTCTTGGGGTGTACCGCTTGTTGGGTGGTTACTTGATCTTGTTCTTCTTTGGGTTAGATAAGTTTGATTCTCCCTTATGAGTACCCGATGTCTAAATATCAATTTTTTATAACTTAAGCTCGTGAAAAAATTATGTTATGAGAAGGTAATTTTAATATGATTAGTGATGGTTTGTGCATTTTGAGTGTGTGATGTTTGGTTCAGGTTCACTTCTGGTTGTAGTCAGTTTTGATTCAGAAGGTTATCTTGGTTATGTGAGAAAATATTTGTCATGATGGTTGTGTTAAGGTCCAATGTGTTTGAGTTTAGATTGAGTTCATGAGTTAGTTTGTGGCTTGATAATCACTCTTGATTTGTAGATCTGTCAAATTTTGGTTCGAAAGTTCAAGCTCTTAGTAGTTACTCTTGATAGAATGGTCTTAAGAAGAAGCTCAGTTGGAGAGATGAACACCGACTCTGGAAGATCATACCTTGGGCTTTTGGTAAGGTCGATTGTTCTTCATTCTTCTTCCTTATGTTCGAGGACGAACATGATATTTAGTGGTAGATAATGTAATGACCCAAAAGGTCATTTTTTAAATTTTCTTGTAAAATTACCATTTTACCACTTCTGATTGTTGCCCCGAGTCATTCCTAATTAGTTGGTGAAGTTGTTGAGAATTTTGATCTATTCTATAACTATAGTTATTTGATTGATGGATATTTATTAAATAATTTATTTATTTAATTAATGATTAGTAGGCCAAGTCCATAATTAATTTAACACTCTATATCACTTGACCCATATACTGAATTAAATTAAAAGGGATTTATTAAATTTTGGTCATAATAAAAAGAGTAGTCGCTTGAAACTCAGGCACATTCCAGACTGACTGCGGCTAGCATCAGGTTAGTATTAATAACATTTTAATATATGAAATTTTGCATATGGAATGAAGTCATGTTATTGTTATTATTATAATGGCATTGGAAATTGTGGAAAGAAATTGAATACGTGTAATATTCTTAAGAGATGTTATAACCACAATCTTGGTAGATCAAATTTTGGTTAAATTATTGATAGCTATTGATGAGTTCACATGATGGGATAATGGGTTAATAATGAGGTAATGATTAGAGGAGGTGATAATTTGTAGGATAAGTTATCATTTAGAGATCTTATTCGTACAAGAAGATTTATGGACTAATTCTGAGTTCGGTGGTTTAGGCAGTATCACGTAATTTGACATTGATTTTGAATTTTCTTATGGTTATCATATTATGATTCAAGTTTTGATATATTGTGATATGTAATTAAAAATTGGGTGTATTATATTACATGAAAACTATTAAGGTTGTAGTGTTTGGATAAATTGAGACTTCCCTAGGCATCAAATTTGGAGAAAATTGAAAGAGTTGACATGTTAATTGGCATCAAGATTTAAGAACTTGATTATATATTTTGACATATAGTAATATGGGTGTTGTTAGTTTCGAAATCTTATTGTGGTTATTTATTTGAATAGATTGCATTGATTTGGAAGTCAAACAAAAAAAGAAGGCTCAAGTCTTAGAGTAATTATTCAATTGTTTGAGGCAAGTGGATTTCTAAACCCTTGTTAAGTGTATAGAATCGTGTATTTCCTTGTGGTATGTGTTGAGGAGTAATGGGACTTGGTGATGGGTTGACTTGTCCATATTGAATAGTTCTAATGACGAAAAAGGGGTAATAAAAGACAATGTGATTAATTGTTGGTGTGTGATGTGTTGAGAATGGTTTGAAAGGCTTATTGACTCATTCTTGATGTTGTATCATGGTTGTATTGTTGTGAATTGTGAATTATTATGAAAATGGTCATCTCCTCATTATTTATGTGAACATATCATTTACATTGGTTCTGAGACATGGTTGTGATAAGTCTTATGTGAATTGAGGAAGAATAAGAAATTAAAGAGGATGTACCATTTCGAGGGACGTGTCGCGCGCCGCGACTGATACTATTATCGAGTTACGTGTCACGTGCCGCGATTGATACTATTATTGAGGGACGTGTCGCACGCCATGACGGATTTTATTATCGAGGGTCATTTCGCACGCTGCAACGGATGCATGGACAGATATGTATCCCACGGGTCCCAAACTGAGAGACAACGGGTATGTATCATTAGGTCAGACATGCATCACTATATTTGACATTGCATTTCATTGTTTTGCATATATTTATCATTGGTGAACTTAATGTTGTGTGGTCCTGATCTTGTGAGTGCCTTCTGTTGTCACGACCCAGGGGTACACCCTAGATCTATCATGACACATATAACCCCGAAGGACTCAATGTAAGCCACTTAGAATATCATAACATAAGATAATAGAAAAGTGCGGAAATTTTAAAACATTTTCCATACAATCAAAGTCTTTATAAAAGCAAAGCGGAAGTCATACTCCACTTGTATCAAACCATCTAAAACAACTTTGAATAACTCTTGGGACACTACCCATACAATCTCAAAATATAAAAGGAAGACATAAAGGAAACGGTGACTTTATCCTCGATGCTATGAGAACTCACCAAGTCTTTAACTCCTTGCTCTTCTAGAAACCTATCCCCCTATCCTAAAGAATGGAACTCAAGTCACCGAACCCTACATTTGATGAGAATGTAGGCAAGAGTATGCTTACAAAAGTACTAAATATGATAGCTAGCATAACATCATAAGAGAATAACATAAGGGTTAGTCAACGTAAGCCTTATGCCATAATCATAAGAGATACTTCAAGAAACATAAACTATAAGCATAAGAGACAATAACATAGTCATAAGCATAATCTCCAACATAGGCATCATATAAGCATTAGTTAACCCTTAGTCTTTCATATCATAAGAGAACTACTTCTCTAGTAACCTCAAAGCATACTTGTGCAATGCATGGATGAAACCCCATAATCCCACCTACACTAAGTAGAACTTTTAAGACATCATAATCATACTTACCATCTTGGATATTATCCTTAGCTTATTTCTCATAGACAAGGGAACCTCTCACCTTTAGTCTATCATAACAAGGAAGGCAACTATAGCACAATCCTTTCTAAACATACATCATATAAGAGAAACACTTTCTACGTAACCTTAAGTCATACTTGTGCAATGCATGAATAAGACTCCATAATCCTATCCATACTAAGTACCACTTTAGGTCCTCATACTCATACTTCTTGGTTAGGTAATAGCCCCTCTTTTAAAGCATTGGAACACTAGGAGGTACTTCTTAAGTTCATCTTAGTTCCTCTTCTTTATTATCTTGAACACTATGAGATACTTCATTAAGCATGTCTAAGTTCATTATTAACTTGAACACTATGAGATACCTCATTAAGCATGTCTAAGTTCATTATTAACTTGAACACTAAGAGATACTTCATTAAGCATGTCTAAGTTCATTATGCTTTTGAACACTTGGAGTTACCTTTTCAAGTATGTCTTACTTCATTGGATAAGGAGATTGTTACTAGAAACTCCGAATTCTCTATGTGAAGACTTCCATCTCATAAGACCTACTTTTGGGAAAACCCGGACTCTACTATGTAAGAGTTCCCCCTTTACTTTGGAAGCCCAGACTCAACTAGGTGTGAGCATACTCTCTTCTTGGAGACCCGGACCCGACTATGTGTGAACTTCCTTCTCATTGTCAATATCCATTAGGGCCAAGCATACACCCCCTTAGACTAATTATTAAGCCTTACTTAACTCGTGACTCGTAGAGGGATGTCCTTGACAACCAATCTATGTTTCAAGTGATTCTATCACTTTATGCATTCAAACATTCATAAGGTAGATGAGGTGGGTAGAGTCCTTCCTCAACAATGATATCTACTAGTCTACCATTCTCATATAGGCTTCACTCTCAAAGCCATTACAAGCATAATTCAACATGTTAACTTTAATCTCAAAGCCCTAGAATTCTACATTCATGACTACAAGCCTTACTCTCAAAGCTTTACTTCTTACAATCATCATACATACCTATATTTCAAGGCATTCTAATCACATACTTCATTCTTAAGCGATTCTAGTCATATATCATCATAAAGGTTCAATCTCAAGCTTTACTAGTCATGATCCATCACATATACATTATTTTAATTCAATTCATGTCTATATGCTTCTATTCTTGAATAATTACTATACATGTCATCAATTCTAGAAGATCATCTATAAATCCTCAATTTCCCTTCACAAGGCATAAACCCACATTACTACAATTTCATCAATTAAACTAGGTTTAGCCATGGAAAACATATAATATCATCATAATAACATGATTCACTACTAATTCAATCATAAACAATCAATATCCACTCAATTGGATTCATACTCAACTTAACCCACAATATTAGAAGGAACCCTAACTTGAATTGGGGATTTCATCTTCACAATTGGGGGATTTCTAGGGGACTCCATAGATGGAAGAATCCATAAATGAATAAGCTATCATACCTTGGATATAAAGCCTACCTAGCTTGATTATCTCTTTCTTCTTCTTCTCCTTCTTCTTCTTCTTCTTCTTCTTCTTCTTCTTCTTCTTCTTCTTCTTCTTCTTCTTCTTCTTCTTCTTCTTCTTCTTCTTCTTCTTCTTCTTCTTCTTCTTCTTCTTCTTCTTCTTCTTCTTCTTCTTCTTCTTCTTCTTCTTCTTCTTCTTCTTCTTCTTCTTCTTCTTCTTCTTCAATTGGGTGTCTTTTGGTGAATTGAATAATGATTTGGAATCACTTCATTAAGGTTCTAATAGCTTTATATAGGTTGTCTAAATACTGATAAAACGACACCACTTAATAACTAATTAATTCTAGAAAGTTCCCTAAGTCATCACTTAAACCGACTTAAAGGACAACACTGCCTCACCCACGAGACCACGCCCACGGAACGTGTTGGTCATCCGTGGGTGGAGTTACTGGAGCCCTGACCCACGACTCCCCTCACCCACGAGACGTGGACCCTTCTACGGGGTGTGGGTCCCTCCATGGGTGCACTGCCTTGGGCAGCTTTCTTGGGCTGTTTTGCTAGGGTCCTCCTCAAGGACCCTTGGTTTGTCCTTGGGGAGTTGTACCTTGACGTTTTAACCCTAAACCCTTCATTCTAAGTATGGGAAGTCATTTCTACGACTCCAACCCTCACGTCAAGCTCTAGAACTCTCACATAAGGCTCTAGTTTAGCCTACTAGTTTCCGGGTGTTACAATATCTCCCCCTTGAGAACATTCGTCCTCGAATGACGATTCTAAACACTTATTAAAGGAAAAAACTCTAGACTAGCAGACCATCATGCATGCAATTCATCTAAATGCACATAAACAAAGGAGGAAAACTTCAACTCCAAGATAAACATACTCAATGCAACACAAGGAAGTAGGAACTACATCTAACAACTCAAAATACATGAAATTCTATATTTACTCATATTCAAGGAGGAACTACCATCTCCTAGCTAAAACATGCTCAACATACATTCATGGAGCCTATATGCATCTACTCTCAAAAAGTATTCGTTCAAGGATGAATCGTTCAACTCCCAAACTAAGGCATGCTCATCTATTCATCTCACGAAGTCTATAGGCAAGTTATACATAATGCACTACAACATGAGGAAAAACAATGCACATAAGTCATCTCTAGCAAGACCTAAGTTTTTTCATGAACATGCATATAAAGAAATCATGGCCACTCATAAACACACTGTGACCTTGCTATCTAGGCACACCATGTCCCTCTTGGGAGTAAGCCTAGGTGGACTTTCTAAGCACCAATACTTTCAATTCTAAGGTCAGAGCAAATCATCACTAAACTTTCATATCCTTCAAGGATTCTAAACCAAGGTGAATTACATTACTACTCATTAGACAAGGCTACTCAATGCACTACTACACATTTAGGCATTAATTAAACACCATATTCCTCAAGTCTTTACCAACATACCCAAAGCTCAAAATGGCCAAGTAGGACTCTACTAACTATAACACATGACAATAATGTAGCCTACTCATACTCAAGACAACATCAAAGTCTTAACATATAAAGTCACAAAAGAGCAAACAATACCGGAATTTAGTAAAGCATAAAACACATACCGGCATCAACATTCGGAGGTCACTCTTGTTCACTTCTAGCTTGGAGTACATAAAACCTACTCTTCTTTTGAGAATTTTCATCCAAACCACTAGTGGAAACTTGCTTATCCTCCCTTTCCTTAGCCTTAAGCACCGGGCAATCTCTCATTTTTGTGCCCACTCTTTCCACAACCATAACAACCCTCCGTGCCGGCTAGGAACTTACCATGGTGATTTCTCCCACACTTGGTGCAAGTAGGCTTAGGTAATGGAGACCCACTACCTTTCTCTTGGTTAAACCTAGGGGTATTGTGAGAATCTTTTCCGGAATACCTTTGTTTAAACTTAGGTCTACCTTGTCCATCGGACATAGCATTGGAGAAGTTCACATCACCGGTCCTAGCCCTTTTTGCCTCCCTATTCTTTTCCTTTGAGTTTTGACTCCTTAATTTGTTGGGCATAAACCATAAGACGTGAGATATCCATATCATGAAGGAGCATTGCCGTACAACATTCTTTTGCTACCAAGTTGGACACCCCCGTTAAGAACCTATTCATCTTATCCCACAAGACCATGCCCACAGGTCGTGGGTGGACCAACGGGGAGTGCTGGTCATCCGTGGGTGGAGTTATTGGAACCTGACCCATGATTCTCCTCACCTACGGGGCATATACCTACCTACGGGGCGTGGGTCCCTTCATGGGTGCATTGCCTTGGGTAGCTTTCTTGGATTTTTTTGCTATGGTCCTCCTTAAGGACCTTGGTTGGTCCTTTGGGAGTTTTACCCTGACATTTTAACCCTAAAACCTTCATTCTATGTACGAGAAGTCATTTCTATGACTCTAACCCTCACGTCAAGCTCTAGAACCCTCACATAAGGCTCTAGTTTAGTCTACTATTTTCTGAGTGTTACATCTGTGAAACTTGTGATTGATGAATATTGAGCTTGTCTTTTAGGATATGAAATTGTTAGAGTTTTGTTGTTGAGCTGTGTGCTATATAAATTGTGAACTGTTAGGTTGGGCTGGTTTTACGCAGGTTGTAGTTGTGGAGGTTCAGTTGGGGTTTAAGGAGTACCCATATTCTATTCCATTATCTTATGTCTAGAAGTTTACTTTTTGAGTACCGTGTGGTTTGGTACTCACCCTTGCTTCTACATTTTGTAGGTTACTAGCCCGGATCTTCGTGATACTTTCTATTCTCTTCTTGTCTGAGGCTTCTTGTGGAAGTTTGTGAGGTAGCTACTTGTCATTTCAGCGAACCTTCTTACTCCTATTTATGATCTTGTTCTATTCTAGAAACAATATCATTTGAGACTTGTATTTTTCTTTTGAATCAATTATAATACTTTAGAGGCTTGTACATGTAACAAATTGGTTTTGGGGTTTTTATTTAGTTGACTTAGTTATACACACTTATGATATTTTGAGATTTCAATTCGTCTTACTTCCGCATTTTTGTGATAATTGGGTTTTAGGCTGACTTGTTTTGATGGGATAATACGAGTTCCATCACGTCCATTTTTTGGCCGTGACTCGTTGTCTCTTTTTATGATGTGAAATTACTTGTGTGCATTGATTTTATACAGTGTAATAAGTCATGTGATATATGCCGAAGAGAAATGGTTCTAGTAAGTGATATGATATAATGTCGATGGAAAATGGTTCTGGCTAGTCATGTGATATAAAGCTGAAGGAAAATGATTACGGATAATGATACAATATAAAGCTGAAGGAAAATGGTTCCAGCTAGTGATATTATGCTGAAGGGAAATGGTTCCGGCAAGTGATATGATAAGATAAAGGGAAACAGTTTTGACTGGTGATGTGATATAAAGCTGAAAGGAAATAGTTTCGGCTAGTGATATTGTGTCGCGGGGAAATGGTTCCGGTAAGAGTATTACTATTGTGATTTGATGCATTTTGATGCTTATGATTGATCTACTTGTTTATTTTGATTGATGTACTTGATACTTGTGATTGATTTGTTTGACTCTTGTGAATTGGCATACTTGATATGTGTTGGTTGTTAAACAGTGTCTATTGAACTATGTGGTTAAGTCTTGTGAACTGTGTATTGTGAAACGGTTAGGTTGAGGTGATTTTCTATGCAGGTTGTAGTTTGAGGAGGTTCGGTAAGGATAAAAGGAGTACTCATTTTCTAGCTAGTTTGTCTTGTTTATCTTGTTACTTCTTGGGTACTGTGTTGGTTGGTACTCACTCCTTGCTTCTACACTTGTGTAGGTTCTAAGCCCAATTTTGTGTGATATCTCTTCTTTTTCTATACCCGAGGCTTGTTGAAAGACTTAGAGAGGTAGCTCCTTGTCATTCCGGCGGGTCCTCTTTTCCTTTATGTTATGTTTTGTTCTATTTGAGAAATAAAGAAATTGAGACTTGTAATTATATTTCATTTATACACTTTATGTATGAGTGACTTGTACACGTGACAACCAGGTTTTGGGGTATTACAAAATGAATAAGCTTTCTGCTTTATATTGTTCTTTTTTTTATCTTTCTATATTTCTTTCATTTCGTTAGGTTGAGGTTGAATTGTCTTGTTGGAAACATACAAGTGTCATCACGACCATTTTTTGGTTGTAACACGTGCACTCTTATATGATTGTATAACTTATTTAAACTCACTTAATTGTGTAAATTTCAAAAGTTTATTTTTTTATTAATTAATTATTCTCTTTTTAAAATTCTACTAGATATGGTCTATACATATTGTCGCGTGCCGTTTTTCGCAAAACGGGTTTTAGTGCACGACCTAACAACTCTTTTGGGCTTTAGAGGATTGAAAAGTTGTCACCTAACGAATTAAGGCGCGTTAGGGCACCTATCTAACCTAACTAATTCTAGCTAAGGTCAACGAACCAGAGATCAGGGTAAGGGTTCAAATTACCTCGAGGGGAAGGTGTTAGGCATCCCTCGAGGTCCACAAATGTGGGTCCCGGCCGTATCTCATGCAATTTATGTGGGGGTTACAAGTAGGAATTAAGGTCACTTCATTTATTATTTTATTTAATTAGCATGCTTGCTAGATGATAACTAATATTTAAACAATTAAGGTCAATTTATTTATTAATTTAATTAATTAAGCATGCGAAAAACTAGATGATAACATAAATACTAAATAACTAACAAAATAAAATTTGAAAGAAATAGTGAGAAGATAGAAAACAGACAAATATATAAGCAAATATCATTTTTATTTTAATTAAACTATCCCAAATAAATATAAGTATAAAACAACTAAAGGGATAAGGGAAAGGGACACTCTGAGGGACTTTGTGGATCAGCACTCGACTATTCTTTAGTGTTTCGATAGGCTTCCGTGTAGGGACAGGCAAAACCAAGGTTTGTCTCTTTAAGCTTGTGTCGATGTCATCATCTTCGTAGGGCCTAAACTACCCCTACCCCACCACCACATGCTTTTCGTCTCTACAAGGTGCCTATTGTCCCCGATTAAGGTCCAAGAGGCATTGGACTACTATTAGGGTGGATTTAGACAAAGATAACATATATGATTCCTAATAGGCCCACCTAGACACCAAGTCAAACAAATAGGACAACACTTAGCACGTTAATCTCATATTGGCCTCTAGGTTTTTATTTAGCATGCTAGCAAACTCATATAAAGTGAAAAGTCTCATGCTTAAGTGTATGCATAGACAAGCAAACGCATATAGATTAATTTTACAGGGAAAAAATATTACAAGTCAGGAAAAGTGCATTAGCGTATTAGACTGACTAAATTAGTAATTAATTTAAAATGGGGCACTTTATAATAATGCAAATGGGCAAAAATATTTAAAAGCAAAAGCAAATTATTAATGCTTAAATTTAAAAGGCAACAAATTATTTGGTGCAGAAAATAGTTAGTAGCTGATTTTAAATGGCAAGACAATGCAAAAAATTAATTAATCCAAGCAAGATTTAATCGGGGCAGCAAGTGGCAGATGTAGAAAATATATTATTATTAATATTTTTTTGAGCAGTAGCATATGATATTATTAGTGCAGAAATTAATGTAAGTGGCAGTTCAAAATGCAGAAATAATTATTTGGGCAGGATTTAATATGGGCAGATTAGTCAGAAAATATGCAAGTAAGGCAATTTTATTTTGTTATAGCATGCTAGGGCAGTTACAGCTAAATAAATTACTGGCAGAGACTATGCATAGAAGACTTATCTCAATTATAAACATACGGGGAGTTATTTATTTACTGATTCATACACGCATCAAAATTGCAACAACATATGATTAGTCTACTTTATTCAAGTCCTAACTTTTGAATTATAATTCCAGATTTTAGTGACATGCTGAAAATTTGATTAATAAACCTATAAACATGATTTCTAAATGATTAACATGCAAATTCATTAGAACTTGATCGGTTAACTAACATGATCAAGCTATTAAACAACTGAATTACTTATACTAATTAATTAACATAAGCAAGCAAGCGTTTACAACAATTCAGATTTTAGTTAATTATTAACATACTGTTTTAACTCTTGAACATGCAGGAATTAGTCAAACTAATTTGTTAACATCATCAATTTTATTCGTTTGTCTTGTAGGCATGATTTCTAGGTAAGCATGCTGACCTTTATTAATAAAGTTCACATTAACAAATAACAATTAGGGCAGATCAGCACTTAAAAGTTCAAATTTTATTCCTTTTAAATTTTATTAGCATGCCTAAACAAATTATTAACATATAAGATACTTAAAAATCTAGGTTACCAACATACCAAAGGTTATCAAATTCTTTTTAATTTAAATAGTATCTAACATTTAGTCGAAATAAAATTATGAAACATTCTTAAAGGTCATTTATTACAAATCAATCGATTTTAAGATAATACAAGTTATACATAAGCAAATGGTTGATTTTAGGCCGCTTATTTAACAGATTCCGATATACTAGCATCAAGGCATATTATCTATAGAAAACACACGTATAATAAAATAAAGCTAAGCGAACAGTTAGCATGTATTCCTTTCCCCCTTTATACAATCCCCAATTATTTCATATAATAGAGTTAGAGTTATACAACAATATTACAAAATCCCATAAAATCAGCACTAATAAAAAGACAAAACATCAAAATAAAGTAAAACAAGGCTCCGTCCAAATGTATTCCGATCCGGGCGAACTCTTCATGTGTCTTGAACTTCGAGTTTAAAACCTGCTAAAAGGGAGTAGGGTAGCAGATACCTTATAGTGACAAAGATATTCATAACACCGCATATGCATAGCAATCTATCACTTTATATATAGGCAGCACACATAAGATTCGAAACGAATGAAGGATAATCAATAGATATATTATTACACACACAGAGAGAAAAGAACGAATAATTAAATCGGATGCTTCCTTGTATTCAACTAAACACACAACAATGCAAACAATGTTAAAGATAAAAATGAAACTAGCGAAAGGATACTAACCAATTATGCAAAATTAAATATCAGCAATGAAGTTATTTAAATGGAAATGTTAGATCCAAAACAGCAACACAACAATAAGAGACAGAGAGAGATCCAAAGCTTTACTAGAGTTCTTATTTTCTTTTTATGAGTAGATATAAATTTTATTCTTAAAGCAAGTAAGTATGTATCAAGTTTCTGGATGTGAGAGTAGTGAGAGTGAAAGTGTTTTGTGATTGCTAAGTGTGTAAGCATAAGTAAAAAGTGTTGGAGTGTTCAAGCAAAAAACATGAGTAAGGAATGAAACAAAGACCTTCTTGTATAGTAGAGGAGAGGGCATGATTTTTAAGGATAGGAATCAATTAACAACAATTATGGAGAAATTGTTTCCTTACTAAGAGAGTCCAATCAAATCAAACATTACCTAATATAACCCAGTAAAATCATTTTAAATCTAACTAAGACATGAAAATCAATTAAATATAGTCGTCATACCAATAATATATTCAGATTGACAGCTAAAAATCTAAGGAAGGGAATAATTTTAGGGATCAATTACTACTGTTTCCTTAATCATAATGGAAGCAAAATTAGTCTTTAATTTATTCATTTTTTTTACCAAATATAAACAAAAAAGAAATCTGGCAAATTTTACCAAATGACCAATACCTTTCCATATATAATTCATCATATCAATTTAAACAGACTCTACCATATATAAGCAAGTAAGAGAAGTCAATTAAGGATAACCACAAAAAATAGTATACTGACAATAATTAAAAATTCACGGACTCAAATATATTGAATTACCAAAATAAATCTTATAATCAAATTGATCGATTATCAAATAGTCTACACTAAAATTAAGCAAGCTAGATTAATAAATTACTATGATATGAAAATATCAAATTTAGATATTAACGGGAAGATTTTGGAGACAAACTTGTGCAATAAATCAATGAGAGTTGTATTCAATGCAAGCTCAAATAGCTTTCAACCCAGGAATTATGAACAATTGTATATTACTGAAACATCATATACTATAACAAGCTTAATAAAACAACAATAAGAAATTATACGCAAAAATATGAATCACTTAAAAGAGGAAACAGAAAGAGTAACGAATTTAGAAGAAATACCGGAGACGAGATCCATTTTCAAACTGACCCAAACCTTGTACTTCGCCGGAATTCACTTGGTCGGAGCTGCTGCTGACTGCTCGCTGCACGGAGTTGATGTCGTTGTTGTTGTCTGCCGGCTGAAGAAGAGAGAAAGAGGCGACGGGGAGAGGCGGAGGGGAGCATGTGGCGTGCTGGCTGTTGCTGCCGGTCGCCTGGTGTTGCTGTTCTCGCCGATCTGCTGGATGCTGCTGCCGGCTGCTAGTGTTGTTGTCTTCGCCGGAGTGGAGGAGAGAGAAAAGAGAAAGGAAGAAGGCGGCGCCTCACCTCTTGGTGGTGGCGATTTCACCTGGAAAGAGGAGAGGAGAGGGGAGACGGCGGTTTGGAGAGAGGAGAGGAAGAGAGTGAATGAAGAGTGATGGAGTTTTGGTCTTTTTTAGGTTAAAATAGGAAGGTATGGTAGATTCGATCTGAACCGTTGATCCTTTTTTTTAGATGAGAGGCTAAGATTTAATTGATGTTAGGTGGATTAGATGGATGGATGAGATTCATTGAAATTCAAAATCTGAAATTGAACTAAGAATGGGCCAAAAATTGAAATCACCAAAGGCTAAAATTGAAATGAAAATTAAAATTGAAATGGCTAAAATTGAAATGAATTAGAATAGAATAGGCTAACAATTAAATAATTAAGAGGAAATTCAAGGGAATGCTAACCAATTTAAATACTACAAATATTATAATTAAAATTATTTAAATTTTAAAACATTTGAATTATTTCGAGTTTTATTAGTAATTAAAAAATATTTTAATAGTATTTACAATAATTTTTATAAAGCATGCATACTAAATATATAATTTTTAGACAAAAATTCGATTAAAATTTTTAAACTTGACATTATGTTTTAAATTATGTGCTAAATCGAATAGCATTCCCAGAAAGGTTAAAAGGTCGGTCAAAATTGGGTGTCAACAGCTGCCCCTTGGTTGCTTGAGAATGAAGGATGAATTGTCGGGAAACTAACGTTGACTTAGTAGCCGATTTTTTCCGACCGACGAGAGATGTCAGTAGGATCAATTGAAAATAAAAAAAATTGGAAAAGGGTACGACCGAGACTTTGGTATTAAGCCGCCTACATATCTCTGGTTATACGAGAATCAGGTCGTGTTTAGTTCTATACTCAGGAGCAGACGAAACTCCTAAGAATTGAAATAGCGATTCGGTATTCGAACGGGAACAATATCGAATGGATAAAATTAGAGTAGCGAGAAAGGCATGACATAAAGATTTCTGGTTTAAGAGCGAAGGATCCGATGAAGAAGAGGTAATATGAGTAGCCAGGGATCAAATGGAAAACGGTAATTGAGTAGCAAAGAATTTGATAGGGTCTTTGTTGTGATAGATGTAAGCACGATAATTGTAGCTGAGAGGGAGATTGATCTCGCCTACAAAATGTTAGTCTCTGCAAATTTGTAGCTTATAATATTATTAGAGCAAATATATCAAACAAACGATAAAGGTAAATATGATGCAATTTCCCATATCGACAATGATGTTTGCCATAAGACTATGAGAATGATGTCTTAGACTATGATGTCTAGGGCCATGATACGCAAAAATTACATTCTCAGGTCATGAAAATGTTGGTGCGGGCCATGAAAATGATGCCTTTAGACTATGACACCTTTGAATCATAATAAGCAGAAAGTAAATCCTTAGTCCTTGATATGATGTCCGCAGGCCATGAGAAATGATGCATTTAGACCATGACGCCTTAGGAATATGAGTAATGAGTAAAGAAAGCGTATCTGTAATTCGGGCATCTGTTGATACTTGTAGCTTGATTGGAGTTTATTCGGGCATATGCAATTCTCGAGCACAATGCAATCTCGGGCACAATGCAATTCTCGGGCACATGCAATATCGGGCATAATGCAATTTTCGGGATCATGCAATATCGGGCACAATGCAATTATCGGGCACATGCAATATCGGGCACAATGCAATCTTCGGGCTCATGTAATAACGGGCACAATGCAATCTCGGGCTCAATCCAATCTCTGGCACAATGCAATCTTGGGCACATGCAAATCTTCGGGCTCATGTAATATCGGGCACAATGCAATAATGTAATCCTCAGGCATAATATAGTTTTCGGGCTCATGCGATAATTTGTTTGAGGGCATAAACCTTCGCCTTTTAGAAGGATTGCGGGTCATTCGTTGACAAATTCAGAATATTGTAGCTTTGACCCTTCGTCCTATTGTAAGGAGTGGGTGCAGTTGAAAAGTTGATTTGTCAGGCTTGATATAAAGTAGCTTGATTCTTTCGTCTGATTGGAAAGATGTACCAATAACTAGCAATTTGTCGGGCTCAAAATAACTTGGTCTTTCATTCTTGTCAGAAGGATAGGGCACCGTTTATTGGCGATTTGGGCTCAGTATAGAGTAGTTTGGTCCTTCGCCTTGTTGGAAGGGCAGTGTGTCATTTGTTGGCGATTTTTGAGCTCTGAATAGTGTAGTTTGATCATTCTTCCTATTGGAAGGACGGAATGCCATTGATTAGAGATTTTTCGGATATAGCGGCACATTGATCCTTTAAGTGGTGTTGAAGTTGCTTCTTGTATATGTACCTGTCTTTTCTGCATTCAAAGAAAAAGAGTTAGTTTAAGGGGGAGGTTGATCTGTATCCCTGATTTGGCACAGTGCTCCTTTGATGTCTGCTAGAATGTCCTTTGAAATGTTGTCAAAAATTTTGAGGTCCTCCTCCAAATTTTCTGCCTAGTGTAGAATTTCTGCTATTCTGATTTTGGATGTAGATTGTAGCTTGATTGTTGTGAATTTTTTAGATCCTCTCAAAATTCTGTCACAGTCTTGATTTGCAACAAAATATGTTTTTGAAGGAATTTTTGAAACCCTTTCAAAAATTCTGCCCCAGTTATTGATTTGCGAGAAGAAATGCTTTTGAAGGAGTTTTTGAGTTCCTCTAAAAAATTCTGCCTAGTATCGAGATTTGCTGCTCTTTTATGAAATTTTGAGACCTTCTCAAAAATTCTGCCCCGGTTACTAATTCGCGCGAAGAAATGCTTTTGCAGGAATTTTGAATTTTCCTGCAGAAAATTCTGCTTCAGTATCATCATTTGCAAGAAAATGTCCTTCTGATGGAATTTTTGAGACCCTCTCAAAATTCTGCCCCAGTTAACAGTCAAAAGGAAAAATGGAAATTTTATTATGATAAGATCGAACTCCATAGGAGCGCCTACGTATCCCCTCTTAAACGGGAATCAGGTCTGACGTAGTTCCAAATACAAAGAGCATAATTCAAGACATTAAAAAGAGCATATAGCAACACCCAAAAGATAGATTCTGACCAAACTTTATTGCCCATATGCTAACATGGGTACCCTCCTTGTCAGAACTTGACGGAACATGATTGTAGAGAACTTAAGCTTAAATGGCATAAGCCTTTATTGGGAAGTGCTTCAAATGACCTTCAACATGTTCATTGTTGGGGTTCCGCTGGCGCGAAGTCCTCCAAGCATATGATCTTGGTATCAATCAATTGTTGAATCTTATTTTTCATATCGCGACATTATTCTATGGTATGTCCTTTCATCCCTGAGTCATAAGCACAAATCTTAGAGGGTTCAACCCACCTTGCACGTGTATTCATCCTTATTTCACTAATATGAGCGATGTGACCAGCAAGCCTCAACTTTTCATAGAATTGATCTATAGGCTCAGTCAAATGAGTGTAAATTTTGATGGGCCTTTTCTCAACATTGAATAGATTTTTGAGAATATGTTTTTGAGTGAGGGTTTTGACATTGTGAATAGGATAAGTAGGCTTTTGATATAGAGGCATTTGATATGAAGGAAATTGATATGGTATGAGCGGCGCACGATACCAAGGGACTTGGTGTAGAGGTGTTTGATATTGAGGAGATTGTAAGGTAGGACTCGGCAGACGCGAAGTGAGATATGGAGGTCTGGATGCATAAGCATGATGTTGATGAGGATATGGGTAATTTGGAAAGTGAGTGTTCTTTGGAGGCATTTGAATGGAGCTTGGTTGATTTTGCGAAGTAGGGTGAGTTGGTGGAGGATGAGAAATAGGGTGATTTGGTGGAGGATTATCTTGGAGAGTGGCTTGATTTGTGACATGCGGCTTATCTATGTTTGTCTCCAGAGTGGGATTGACAGAGAGTAACAACTTGACCCACCCGCGCATATCAGACACTTTTTCCTCTAATTCCCTTATTTTCTTTTTCAGACTTAAGACCAACTCGTCTGAAGGATCCTTCTTTTCAATAGTCTTACTCATAATCTTCTCATTAGTTGCTTTCCTCTTCCCTTTGTGGTTCTCATTTGGAAGAGAAGGAAGAGAGTCCTTTGATCGCGTATGGTAAACCATGGTCTACAGATCAACCATTGGGGAAGGGTAAAATAAAAGTAAATGCAAAAGAAAATCCAAGTTAGAGCGTTGCATAAATTGAGATAACAAGCACATTGTTTTAAGATGAAACACCCTAAATGCAAGGAGCCTCGTTAAGCCAGAGGTAAGCCTAAGACGACATATAAATGATGCACAATAATTCATTCAAGCCTTATTTGCCAATTTGGAGTTTAGATTAAAGGAAATAAACAAACTTTATTTATTATAAAATTCGAACAATACATCATAATTGGAAAACAAAAAACCGAAGTAAACTAAGGAAAATGAGGTAACAAATGGGAAAGTCATCCTAAATTCTGGAAATCTTGAAGATATTGGTTCCAAGAGCTTGGCGCTAATTGACTTCTTGTATAAAGAGTGACTTCATTCTTGATCTTCAACATGTTGCGTGCCCATATGTTTTTCCTTTCATCAGTGAGCCCATACTATCCTTCCCCCACTCACTTCTCTGTATTTGACCTCTTTTAGGATCCATATGTAATACTCACGTGTGCATAAGGCCTGTCGTGCACCCATAGGAATGGTTAACACTCGCTCCCATCTTCGAAGTATGATGTGGACTTGTGGTTTATCTAATCCAAATTCATACTTGAACTGCTCCATGTTAGGCCGGAGTGGTATTACCTGAGTTCGCCCAATTGGCGGAGTACTCGAAGAGGAGTGTATGGTTGAACGCCTTTTAAGCCAATGAGCTCAATGAAGTATCGGTCATCGCCTTTTACTATTGCATGAGGGGTGGACAACCAATGGAGCTTCCATTGGATGTGGTAGCTCTTGAGCTCTGTCAAGAATATCTGCCAGTCTACGAATCCTACAGGGGCGGTGAAAGCTACCATTCTTTTTTGGGGTGATTATCGATCTTGTTGCCATAACCCCAGAAAGATGTCTACCGCGTCGGACCGTAGGTAGAAGTGTTAAATAGTTACGAATCCTACAGGGGCGGTGAAAGCTACCATTCTTTTTGGGTGATTATCGTAATTGCAGCAAAAGGTTGCATCCCTCGAAAAACATTCGACCATCAACGCATGTTGACAGACTCCTCATTATTTCTGCCAAGATCATGGGTACTAGGGTTTTCCTAGGTTCGCCCTCTCTTTGGGCTAAATCTCGAACCACATAACCCAAGCGTGTGTCAATCCTTCCCTTTATCTTAGGAAAAACCAGGGATCCTAATAGGGCAAAGGCATTTAGGCGATATGTTTCCCATTCCTCGACGGAGCATTCAAACTCATCAATAAAAGAGTAATAACTATCATCTCGGCCAAAGTGTGAATACAGAAAGTCGTAATGAATCCACCCAAGGTCTAGAGAAGGCAATGTTGGATTTGACTTCATTCCCAGACTTTGTAAGAACTCCCTTGATGATGGCTTATATGGTACTATCATTTCACACTCGTGGTATTCATGTCAATGAAACCACTTATCTCCTCAATCGTTGGTGCCAAGTCGAAATCCACGAATTTGAAGACCATCCTCACAGGGTCCCAAAATTCTAACAAGGCCCTAATCAAGTGAGGGTTTGGTATGACAAAGATGAGGTAGGTAAGACCGCCCAACAACTGCCGAATCTCTATTTCATGGTCTCTCTTGATATCCATCCACTAGTTCCTTAGTTTGTAGTTTACATCTACGACCATTTGCGGATTTGGGGAGTTGAAAATGTCCATGACTCTGCAAACAAAACAACAAACGACTTCTAAACTCCATTTTGGCAAAGTTTGGCTTAATTAATTAACGCGATCACATTGACACATAAATATGCAATTTGTCTAAAGGGTGTTGGAGCCCTTTGGACGATAGGGTGGTTATCAATTATGCGGATTGACACCAAGGGTCAAACCACCTAAGGCTTATGTAGCATATATGACCTAAGTAAACTTTCTAAGAGTTGGTTTGACACGGACTTGAAAGGGATTCTATGCGAGAAGGCTCGTGGTTTCCCGGTAGTAAAACTATCCGTTCCGTCCACGCATATGCCGACTCTCTATAATTGGATGTTTGAAGAGAATTAGAGTAGTTGTGAGAGGTGCAAAGGCACAACATCACGGCAACAAAATAAAAAAAAGGAAGAGGGTCCCAATTGGGGGAAGTATGAGCGGAATGACAATTTATCAAAATAGTAATATTTAGCACTTAGGTGGAAAACAGTAACACATATGCAGTTTTATGAAAAGCGATAAATAAATAAACAAGTAAATAAATGCATACATAAATGAAAGGAAATAAGCATACCAACACATTGGAGAATTAAGCAAATAAGAAAAGAGGGTATGGGATTAAGCATGCAAGTAAACAAATAAAGGAAAAAAGGAAAGGGCGAAACATGGAAATAAACACATAAGGATAAAGGAAAAGGGAAGGAACATGGAAGACATACAATAAATAAGGAAACAAATAGACAAGGAAAACTAATAACATGCTAATAACCAAACAACAATAAAATAACCAAGTAAACCCCACGTAAGCATGAAACACGTAATGGTAAGAATCTAATATCCACAGCGGAGTCGCCATTTTTTCGCAAAACGGGTTTTGGTGCACGACCTAACAACTCTTTTGGGCTTTAGAAGATTGAAGAGTCGCCACCTAATGAATTAAGGCGCGTTAGGGCACCTATCTAACCTAACTAATTCTAGCTAAGGTCAACGAACCAGAGATCAGGGTAAGGGTTCAAATTACCTCGAGGGGAAGGTGTTAGGCATCCCTTGAGGTCCACAGATGTGGGTCCCGTCCGTGTCTCATGCAATTTATGTGGGGGTTACAAGTAACAATTAAGGTCACTTCATTTATTATTTTATTTAATTAGTATGCTTGCTAGATGATAACTAATATTAAACAATTAAGGTCAATTTATTTATTAATTTAATTAATTAAGCATGCGAAAAACTAGATGATAACATAATACTAAATAACTAACAAAATAAAATTTGAAAGAAATAGCGAGAAGATAGAAAACAGACAAATATATAAGCAAATATCATTTTTATTTTAATTAAACTATCCCAAATAAATATAAGTATAAAACAACTAAAGGGATAACGGAAAGGGACACTCTGAGGGACTTTGTGGATCAACACTCGACTATTCTTTAGTGTTTCGATAGGCTTTCGTGTAGGGACAGACAAAACCAAGGTTTGTCTCTTTATGCCTGAGTCGATGTCATCATCTCCGTAGGGCCTAAACTACCCCTACCCCACCACCGCATGCTTTTCGTCTCTACAAGGTGCCTATCGTCCCCGCTTAAGGTCCAAGAGGCATTGGACTACTATTAGGGTGGATTTAGACAAAGATAAAATATATGATTTCTAATAGGCCCACCTAGACACCAAGTCAAACAAATAGGACAACACTTAGCACGTAAATCTCATATTGGCCTCTAGGTTTTTATTTAGCATGCTAGCAAACACCTATAAAGTGAAAGGTCTCATGCTTAAGTGTGTGCATAGACAAACAAACACATATAGATTAATTTTATAGGGACAAAATATTACAAGTCAGTAAAAGCGCCTTAGCGTATTAGACTGACTTAATTAGTAATTAATTTAAAATGGGGCACTTTATAATAATGCAAATGGGAAAAAATATTTAAAAGCAAAAGCAAATTATTAATGCTGAAATTTAAAAGGCAACAGATTATTTGGTGCAGAAAATAGTTAGTAGCTGATTTTAAATGTCAAGACAATGCAAAAAATTAATTAATCCAAGCAAGATTTAATCGGGGCAGCAAGTGGCAGATGTAGAAAATATATTATTATTAATATTTTTTTGAGCAGTAGCATATGATATTATTAGTGCAGAAATTAATGTAAGTGGCAGTTCAAAATGCAGAAATAATTATTTGGGCAGGATTTAATATGGGCAGATTAGTCAGAAAATATGCAAGTAAGGCAATTTTATTTTGTTATAGCATGCTAGGGCAGTTACAGCTAAATAAATTACAGGCAGAGAATATGCATAGAAGACTTATCTCAATTATAAACATACGGGGATTTATTTATTTATTGATTCATACACGCATCAAAATTGCAACAACATATGATTAGTCTACTTTATTCAAGTCCTAACTTTTGAATTATAATTCCAGATTTTAGTGACATGCTGAAAATTTGATTAATAAACCTATAAACATGATTTCTAAATGATTAACATGCAAATTCATTAGAACTTGATCGGTTAACTAACATGATCAAGCTATTAAACAACTGAATTACTTATACTAATTAATTAACATAAGCAAGCAAGCGTTTACAACAATTCAGATTTTAGTTAATTATTAACATACTGTTTTAACTCTTGAACATGCAGGAATTAGTCAAACTAATTTGTTAACATCATCAATTTTATTCGTTTGTCTTGTAGGCATGATTTCTAGGTAAGCATGCTGACCTTTATTAATAAAGTTCACATTAACAAATAACAATTAGGGCAGATCAGCACTTAAAAGTTCAGATTTTATTCCTTTTAAATTTTATTAGCATGCCTAAACAAATTATTAACATATAAGATGCTTAAAAATCTAGGTTACCAACATACCAAAGGTTATCAAATTCTTTTTAATTTAAATAGTATCTAACATTTAGTCGAAATAAAATTATGCAACATGCTTAAAGGTCATTTATTACAAATCAATCGATTTTAAGATTATACAAGTTATACATAAGCAAATGGTTGATTTTAGGCTGCTTATTTAACAGATTCCGATATACTAGCATCTAGGCATATTATCTATAGCAAACACACGTATAATAAAATAAATCTAAGTGAACATTTAGCACGTATTCCCTTCCCCCTTTATACGATCCCCAATTATTTCATATAATAGAGTTAGAGTTATACAACAATATTACAAAATCCCATAAAATCAGCACTAATAGAAAGACAAATCATCAAAATAAGTAAAACAAGGCTACCGTCCAAAATGTAATTCCCGATCCGGGCGAACTCTTCATGTGTCTTGAACTTCGAGTTCAAAACCTGCTAAAAGGGAGTAGAGTAGCAGATACCTTATAGTGACAAAGATATTCATAACACCGCATATGCATAGCAATCTATCACTTTATATATAGGCAGCACACATAAGATTCGAAACGAATGAAGAATAATCAATAGATATATTATTACACACAAAGAGAAAAGAACGAATAACTAAATCGGATGCTTCCTTGTATTCAACTAAACACACAACAATGCAAACAATGCTAAAGATAAAAATGAAACTAGCGAAAGGATACTAACCAATTATGAAAAATTAAATATCAGCAATGAAGTTATTTGAATGGAAATGTTAGATCCAAAGCAGCAACACAACAATAAGAGACAGAGAGAGATCCAAAGCTTTACTAGAGTTCTTATTTTCTTTTTATGAGTAGATATAAATTTTATTCTTAAAGCAAGTAAGTATGTGTCAAGTTTCTGGATGTGAGAGTAGTGAGAGTGAAAGTGTTTTGTGATTGCTAAGTGTGTAAGCATAAGTAAAAAGTGTTGGAGTGTTCAAGCAAAAAACATGAGTAAGGAATGAAACAAAGACCTTCTTTTATAGTAGAGGAGAGGGCATGATTTTTAAGGATAAGAATCAATTAACAACAATTTTAGGGATATTGTTTCCTTACTAAGAGAGTTCAATCAAATCAAACATTACCAAATATAACCCAGTAAAATCATTTTAAATCTAACTAAGACATGGAAATCAATTAAATATAGTCGTCATACCAATAATATATACAGATTGACAGCTAAAAATCTAAGGAAGGGAATAATTTTGGGGATCAATTACTACTGTTTCCTTAATCATAATGGAAGCAAAATTAGTCTTTAATTTATTCATTTTTTTTTTACCAAATATAAACAAGAAAGAAATCTGTCAAATTTTACCAAATGACCAATACCTTACCATATATAATTCATCATAGCAATTTAAACATACTCTACCATATATAATCAAGTAAGAGAAGTCAATTAAGGATAACCACAAATAATAGTATACTGACAATTATTAAAAATTCACGGACTCAAATATATTGAATTACCAAAATAAATCTTATAATCAAATTGATCGATTATCAAATAGTCTACACTACAATTAAGCAAGCTAGATTAATAAATTACAATGATATGCAAAGATCAAATTTAGATATTAATGGGCAGATTTTGGAGACAAACTTGTGCTATAAATCAATGAGAGTTGTATCCAATGCAAGCTCAAATAGCTTCCAACCCAGGAATTATGAACAATTGTATATTACTGAAACATCATATACTATAACAAGCATAATAAAACAACAATAAGAAATTATACGCAAAAATATGAATCACTTAAAAGAGGAAACAGAAGGAGTAACGAATTTAGAAGAAATACCGGAGACGAGATCCATTTTCAAACTGACCCAAACCTTGTACTTCGCCGGAACTCGATTGGTCGGAGCTGCTGCTGACTGCTCGCTGCACGGAGCTGATGTCGTTGTTGTTGTCCGCCGGCTGGAGAAGAGAGAAAGAGGCGACGGGGAGAGGAGGAGAAGAGGAAGGCAGAGGGGAGCATGTGGCGTGCTGGTTGTTATTGCCGGTCGCCTGGTGTTGCTGTTCTCGCCGATCTGCTGGATGCTGCTGCCGGCTGCTGGCCGGAGGGGATAAGAGAAAGATGAGGTGAGGAGAGAGAGAAAAGGAAGGAAGAAGGTGGCGCCTCGCCTCTTGGTGGTGGTGATTTTACCTGGAAAGAGGAGAGGAGAGGGGAGACGGCGGTTTGGAGAGAGGAGAGGAAGAGAGTGAATGAAGAGTGATGGAGTTTTGGTCTTTTTTAGGTTAAAATAGGAAGGTAGGGTAGATTCGATCTGAACCGTTGATCCTTTTTTTTTTAGATGAGAGGGTAAGATTTAATTGATGTTAGGTGGATTAGATGGATGGATGAGATTCATTGAAATTCAAAATCTGAAATTGAAATAAGAATGGGCCAAAATTGAAATCAGCAAAGGCTAAAATTGAAATGAAAATTAAAATTGAAATGGCTAAAATTGAAATGAATTAGAATAGAATAGGCTAACAATTAAATAATTAAGAGGAAATTCAAGGGAATGCTACCCAATTTAAATACTACAAATATTTTAATTAAAATTATTTAAATTTTAAAACATTTGAATTATTTCGAGTTTTACTAATAATTAAAAAATATTTTAATAGTATTTACAATAAATTTTTATAAAGCATGCATACTAAATATATAATTTTTAGACAAAATCGATTAAAATTTTAAACTCGACATATGTTTTAAAATTATGTGCTAAATCGAATAGCATTCCCAGAAAGGTTAAAGGTCGGTCAAAATTGGGTGTCAACACATATGTATCCTAACCAAGTAAGTTTATTATAGGTAAAGATTTTAAGATAGACTAGACTATAACAAGTCGAGGACCAAACTAAGCAGATTCTAGCCTATACTAAGACCTTCATTCATAACAAACTTACTGCATTAGAATACATATGTAGAGACTGTAACTAGTAGAATTTTAAAAAAAAGAATAATTAATTAATAAAAATTAAATCATTGAAATTTACACAATTAAACGAGTTTAAACAAGGTATATGATCACATAAGAGTCCGCGTAATTGGGCATATTAATCAAAATGTATGAGGATGAATTGTGGTTGAACAAATGAAATTCACACAACATACTTGTGTTTGGTCAATATTATTCGAAGGATGTTGATTTTATAACCACTACTCATCCCCACACATTTCTGATCATCGTCCCTAATGTATGTGTACTCTTATAAGATCTCATGACTTTTTTAACCTCAATTAGTTATGTAAATTATAATAATTTATTTTTATTAATTAATTATTCTTTTTTTTGACAATATGCTAGTAAGGGTATAAACTCATACAATATACTATTGAAAAAATGTGTAGTCTAATATTTACAATGCACTCGATCGATAATCCTCAATATAGTATAATTTATTTAGTTATTTTTTTTTTGTTATATACAAATACTTTTTGACCATTGCACCAATCCGTACACTGGAATCCAGCAATTATATATACTATCTAGCATGGATAATGATTTCAGTCAAGCCTAGACCTATAAATCGTATAATTTGTTTAATATGAATTCATTGAATCGATTTAAGATCCAATTAATTGTTTATGATATATATTAATTGCAAACAAAATTGCAAATTTTAAAATCAATAAAATGACAACAATATGTAGGAAATTGAAATTAATTCTATTTATTTGTTCGTTACTACATATTTAACATAATATTGACAACAACTTGGGAAAAGGGAAAAACCTTTCAATACATTATGTAGTAAGTAGTACATAAATCGAATAGACAATATGCACAATATATGTTATATTTTAGTCTATTGATTATAGAAAGAGATCAAAGTCGATAAACTTGGCATGCCACTAATCAGACCAAACTGCAGGATCTCAAATTACATACATTACCTTGAGTTACAAAAACAAATCCAACAAGCCTATTTAGGGTTTGTTGTTATTACATGTGGTTCTCTTGTGTCCGAGTCTTTTGCACAATAAACATTTGTTCCTCGTCTTGGTCTTTAAAGTCTCGTCAACACCCTTAACATATTTTCTTTTCTTCCTTCTGAGCTTGGTCTCAACAAGGGGTGGAAGAATATTCACATGTAACATTTTTTATGGCACAAACCATTTAGACTCTAGAGGAACAACATTAATTGATTCTGAGTACGCAAGGATGTAGATGTCGAATTTATTCATAGGAGAATAGTACTCATGTATGCTCAAACTAAAATGAAACTCCTTGAAAACAATCCTCTGAATTGCTTTAGTGTCTGGACACTTATCGTTACGATAGAGATTCACACAAAGCGACGCAATAACTTTTATCGAGATTTTCTTATGGTTGTGTGTGGAATGTTTGATGCTGAAAATGTGATCGCCAACGTATTTTTAGATGTAAATTTTTTCCAAGTATTCATACTTTCTCCCCTGCAGTATCCAGCTGGAAAAACACATTTTATGTTGAATCACTTACTAAAACTCTTAAACATAGCATAATCAGAAGAATTCATCACCGATGGTTTGTCCAATAATGATTTTAGCTCATTCTTGCTGCTAATGTTTGTTCTATTTGGAAATTAGTTCCATTAGAGAAGGTGTGGTTGGGTTGTGATCCCAATCTACACTCCTGTTGTTCTTCTTGAAATAATTCAGGATCTTTCTATTCCATTGGGATGATCATCGATATTCATTGAATAATCTCCCAAGCTTTCATCTTCAATCAAATCGTCATCACCGACTATAGGGTCTAGTGGCGGGGGTGTCAAAGACCTCGTGATGATAATTATTCTCAATATAGGCCTAGAACTATCAGCAGCGACATCCAACATGTACAAGGACACATGTATGTCATTCTTTATGAATGTGGGATGTTTTTTTCTCTTCTATTCATTAGATTGCTAATCACAACGTCACTTGTCTTGCAAGCTAATTTTCCGCTCTCAATTATTCTTCGAATCTTGTCATGTATGAACTATTACGGGATGACCACTATCACCTTACTAGATGATTTCTAATTCCAACATTTGGGAGTCTCCTTCCATACATCAATATCGTCACCACCAGTAATAATTACTTCAGCTACTTCCATTATAGAACATAATGATTGAACCTTGATTACAATATCCATCTATAACTAGTTGATAATTGATCGATGATTGGTATGAAAATCTTCAAATGAAAATGTCAATGAATGAAATTGGGTGTAATCGATGCACTACTGCTCTGAAATGAAGAAATGTATTTGTAAGGCTTCTAAACTATAAGAATCTATCTACTAATGAAGTATTGAATAGAATTTGAAAGCTTTTCTAGCTAGTAAAAATGGTGGAAAAATATTTTTTGCAAAAAAATAAAAAAAAAAGAATATGAAAGAACAATGGAGGCAATAAGCAAGAATAGAGGTTTTTATTTGTAAGGAGGAAGATTTCACCGATAAAACCATCGAAATCGGAAAAAAGTAGGCAAAAAAGGGCTTAAAAATGGGAGATTTTTCTAGTGGCTTTCTGGATAATTTTTTTTTTTTTTGGTTATTTTATAAATTTGAAAATGAATGGTGGGAAAAATAAAAATTTGTTAGAAGAGGTGGGGAAACTGAAGTGTAATATGAAAAAATTAACTCCTAATGAACCTTTTTTTTCAAACCTCCTAATTAATAACCTACTTAGGAGAAACTGGAAAAGTGTAATTACATATGACTTTTTATTCTAATTCTTTTAGTTTAAACTTTTTGAAATATTATATATATATATATTAAATTTAATCTTTTTTTCTGTCCCAATTTATGTGACATGATTAAAAAGATTAAAATTTTAAAATTTTGATCGTGAATTCGGAAATAGAAGGTTAAGTTTTTTTAATCAAATTTATATATTTGAAAACTACAAAACAATAATATAAATAATGATAATTAACAACTTTAAATATTTCAAAAATGTATAAAAAAATTAAAAAATGAATTGACTCTCAAAATTTCAAAGATATCACGTAAATTGAAACGGATAAAATAATTACTAAATAAGTAGAGAGTATCTAATGACTACTAAAATGAAAGTAAAATATAACTTTAGTTTGAGAGAATGACCGTGAGATACAGGTAATTAAAAAAGATTTTAAAAAAAAAGTAAAATCAGTGAGATTAGGTGGATCCACAATTTTCTCCGAAAAGAGGTGTGAGAATTATATGAAAGTGAGTTTGACATTTAAGCTTTCCCTATGGTGGGAATCACCATTTATTAAATGATCTACACCTTAACTGAGGCATGTAGAAGGTCCAAAATAGTCCCTCATTTTTGGGTTAAGACTCAAAGTCATCCTTGAGTTTTCACATGGAGTATTAATAGTCCCTCATGTTTGCAATATTTAGGGATGTCAATGAGACGGGGCAGATGTGTGGCGATGTGGTTTTAAGGCTATGTGGGGTGGGGCAGGTCGAAAGCAGGGCGGGTATTAGTGGGCTTTTTAAAAATTAATGTGGGGCGGGGCGGGTTGCGGGTATACGTAATTTTATGTGGGTTTAAACTTAATTTTAAGTTTTTACATGTTATAAGAGTGATAGAGTATTATTTATTAAAATAATTTCATTAAAGCTACTAAAAGATTCAAGATAATAAATGAAAATGGTCCAATAAAAATAATACGATTTCTTACATGTTTCCCAATTGACCTCTAAAAAATAAAATTTTAAGTCACTATCCTATTAAATTAATACAACTTAATGAAAAAATGAATTTATTTTTATGAATTTTATTTTTAGTATCAAACATAACTAGAAAAAGAAAATATTAAAATAATTATGTTGGGTGGGTTCATGCGAAGCAGGTCTATGCGGGGCGGGGTGGGGTGGGTGGAAAATGAAAAGAGTTGTTATGTGGAACGGGGCGGGGAGGATTAAAAATTTTGCGGGTTAAGCTCAACCCGCACCGCCCCCGCCCTACACCACCCCATTGCCATCCCTAGCAATATTGGAGCACTTTTGGTCCTCCCCTAAACTTTTGCCTATTTTTTAGCATTAATTTTGTTCATAATTTTATGTAAGGAATGTCCCATCGTCTTTTCATATATTTAGTAGAAATAATAACTTTATGAGAGAGAAGGAGAGAAGAAGAATACACTGCTCTGTTCAGGATAAATATTAATGCAACTAAACTAAGAACATTTTAACATATGACATTGCAAGAAAAGAAAAAATTGTATTATTGCACGTAAAATCGTTGTGATGAACCTCTCGACTTTACCTGCAATACGATTTCTACTAAACAAAATAAGGTTTTTTTCTTCTCAAAATCTCTCACATGAAGTTATTATTTCTACTAAATATATAAAATGACAATTAAACATTTCATACATAAATTATGAATAAAATCAATGTTAAAAAATAGGCAAAATTTTGAAAGAGGACCAAAAGTGCACCAATATTGCAAACACAAAGAACTATTAATACTCCATGTGAAAACTCAAGGATGACTTTAAATCTTAACTAAAAAATGAGGGACTATTTTGGGCCTTTTCTCTAGCTCCCCAAATTCTACATAATTTGTCGGTAAGTGTTAGGAATTTTTGTCAATCATGAAAATTTCACATTTGACAAAAGGTAGAGATTTGACTGATGTTGTAGACAACTTACTATTGGACATTTCCCTCGTATGGACTATGCACAATGGTGTTTCTTCTCTTCCATAATTGTCACATATTAGGATATCCAATCCTTGGGATTCACTTTTGACTAGGGCCGTGCAAAAACTAAGCCGATCAATAAATTAAATTGAAAGAAAATGTTATTGATTTATTGTTATTGGGTTATTGGACTATCGATTTTTAATGGTTTTATATAAAAAAAATTATTGGGTATCGGTTCGGTATTGATTTTTAATATTGGGTTATTGGATAAACCAATAACTCATTAAGCCTGGTAATTTCCTACATTTACATGTACATAAATATGATATATTAATCGCAATACCTTACTAGTTACTGCCGTTATCCTTTAACCTTCAATTCACACTTCAAAGTGACTTTTAGTCACAATTTCACGTTATACAAAACGTCAAAATCTAAAGTAAGAACCTTATTCCTCTTAATTTCTTTTTGTGTTACACTTGTATAGTTTTTAAATTACAGTATTATGTTGTTGCGTCAAATTTATTAGACAAGTCATATATTTATTTTATAATATTTTCTTATTGGTTAAACCGAACCATTATAAAAAATCTCTTTTTGGTTGGGTTATTGATTTGGCGTATTCACCTTCTAAAAACAATACTGAAAATGTTTGATAGGGAGCAAACAATAACAATACTAATAAAACACTTAAAATATTGTTGAATGTTAGTTTGATAGAGAAAACAAAGACGATAAATTGATAAACTAAAAAAAACTTCATAAAGAACTCCTTGCTCACTGCAACAGAACACTTATCTCCCCTCACCAATCAAATCCCAAAAAAAAAACCTAATAAAGAGAACATGATAGGGGAAAATACAAAGGAAGAATGTTCAAATTCCCAGGAAAATAACTTTAAAGCAGCCCTCCTAGCTAATGAGTGTGTAACCGACCTATAAATGGAAGACAACACATCCCACTCACAATAAGTAAACGAGGAGGTAGAGACGCACGAGGAGGACCAATCTGAAGAGGTAACCAAAAAAATCAAAAAAATATTCCTTTCAGAAGAGGAAAATGAAAGGTTGTACACGCCTTGGAAATACTCCCTCATCATCAAACTCCTTGTTAAGCGTATCTCTCATCAATATCTAAAAACAAAAATTCAAAAACCCTGGAAACCATCTGAACTTTTCCCTCTTATCGATCTGGGTGAGGATTTTTACATTGTAAAATTCCTTAAGGAAGAAAACATGGCTCACGTCCTCAATCATGGTCTGTGGTTTATCAATAATCACTTCCTCATTGTTCAAAGAAGGAAACCAAATTTTGTTCAAGAGAAAGCAACTCTCACATACTCTGCTATCTGGCTTAGATTACCTCAATTACCCACAGAGTTTTATGATGGAGAAATTCTAAAGAAAGTGGGTAACTCTATTGGCAAACTACTAAAGGTCGATGCATGCACAAGCTCTACCTTAAGGGGTAGATATGCCAGATTATACGTTCAAATTCCCCTAGAAAATTCAATAATGAGCTCTATTCAAATTGGGAAACACAAACAACCCATCATATATGAAGGGCAAGGATTCCTATGTACAACTTGTGGTACCTGGGTCATTCTGCAGGTAACTGCTCCTACAAAAAGATCCAAGCAGGTCTTAACACCAATTCGACCCCGGAAGAAAATAAATCCAATCAAATAGAGGAATGGCAAATAGTGAACTTTCAGAAGAAAAATCGAGATATGAAATTCAAACAACGTCAAGAACTAGACTTGGCAACTAAGCTTTTGACCTCTCAAATAGCCAACCCAGGTATAGACGTAAAGATTTTTGCAGCAGCTTCAGGAAAGTTTCTAACCTCTCAAAAATTGACTTTTATATAAAAAAACAGAGTCTATTCCCCATCCCTTAAAAGTATTAGTATTAATAAAAACCACCTTGATATTAGTAAGTTTGCTAGGGCATCCACTTCATCTAGTACTCATAAAGGTCCCATTAAATCTTTTAAGAATAAGTACAGTATCTTATCATACTTGGAAGACCCTACAAAAAGTTCCATTACTGATACTGGAAGTACCTTTACTGATACTGACATAGATTTGTTTTCCTCCTTTAACAATAAGGAGAAAAATACCTTTCTAACGTCTCAACCTAGGGGACCCTCAGCAGGAAAAGACGTGAATACCCCTCAGGGACCTACAGTAATTAAAAACAACTCCTATCGAGACACCTATAACTCTACTTCCTCCAACCAAACCCTTATCAGTAAAAATAAAGAGGACATGCAAATTGACACCAAGCCTACCTCAGACACTTTGGAACACTTGGCAAATCCCATCCAACAAGTAGACAATAATAGTTACAATTTAAATCCTCAATATATTTCCCCAACTCACCCATGCAAGGCCCGACCAATAACTGTCTGATAAGATCTTCCTACAAAGATCTTCAATCATTAACTCCCTCCAACTAAGTTATTTCTAGCACTATAAATGATAATAACCCTACTCCTCATAATGTTCAAACATCCATTCCCTTCCACCAAAAAATCAAACTTTCTCCCCTCCTACGTTCACCAAGGGTGTTCAATCCCACAATGAACAACATTTCACAAATTCCGACCTACATAGCTCAGCATCCGCTAATTTTTGCAACCGAGCTTGTTCATCCCCTACACCAGTCTCAATCATGGTTAGAGACTGGTCTGCAAAATCATGCAGCCATATTCTCGATGGATATCAACGGGACCGAAACTCTAATCATACTCCAAAATCAGAACTTCCTAGCGCAGCTAATAACAGAGGGGATGAAAATAGTAACAGAACACCTTGTCAACCACATGTGGATGACAAATGTGCTAGACCCCCTAGTCCCCAACCTTGCTCCAAGCTTCATGCAAACAATACAAACACTATGGAATCTACCACACCACCTAGCTCCATACCTAAACATGCACAACCTAGTGCAAACTCCTTTCTTCATTCCTCTGGAGTTGATCAATGCCAACCCACTTCTCTTCCCTTGGCAACCCATGCTAGTCCAACAAGGACGTCCAGTGTTTGTCCCTATGACGACACAAGGCATAGTTCCAACGAGCTTTCCTCCTCCCACATTTATGGACCCCCAAGAACCAAGAGAAATTCCAAGGAGAAGGGCCTCGTTCATCGAAATATCAAGTCTCAGAAACTCAGCCCTTATGGTTTTTCCAGAGAACGAGGACAAAAAATACATTCACAATTGTCCAATAGCTCTGAAGAAATGATCCTTTGATCTAAGGCCATCACTGAACAAGGACTTAGCAAAACACATGGTATCATGACGTCAACTATGAGGACATCCCAAATCCCATCTCCGGAGGACAGGGAAATCTTGAATCCTCAAATAACCCACAATCCAATGACTCAGCAAACTAGCTTTATGGTGTGGAACACTAGGGGAGTAAATAATGAAAACATTAAAAGAAATTTTAGGGAGCTCATCTGTAATCCCCCTTTCTTTGTGGCCCTTCTGGAAACTAAGATGGATGATTGATGAGTCCACAAATTGGACTCATTCAGGGCTATATTTTAATAGAAATTGTGTCCTCAAATGCTTATTTTATCTCAATATATGATGAAAGCTCTTAAGTTTCAGGTATTTGAAGTTTAAAGGAAAGCATGGACACCACGTAGCAAAAAGGGTGAAAAGAATGAAGAAATGAAGGCCTGAGGATCGCCGAGTCCACATGGTGAATTGCCGAAGGGTCTCACTTCACCTTTTGTTGCAGTGTGCTGAGCCCTGAAGGAAAGGATTAAGTCGGCGGAGATAGGGAGCAGTCGGCACATCACCGAGAAGTTTCGCGAAGCAGTACCATGTCGCCCAATGACCCAGAGCACGACGATACTGAAGGGTGGTGCAAGACGGCGATGAACTACACCAAAGGGCGAATCACCAAGTTGATCGGCGATTTTGACTAACGATGCCGAATGATTCGCTGCAACAAAAATATGTGAAAAACTATAAAATACTAGTTAGAGTTGTAGTTTTAAGTGTGGGAATAATTATTATAATTTTCAGTCTAGAATATTAGCTTTTCATATTTTTTCTCTGAGTTTGAGAGGGGTTTTGAAGTACTTGAAGAAGAAGAGGGTTTCATCTCCAAGGATTTGGACTTGGGTCTCTTGGATTCTTCATTCTTGGCCTGTAATAAAACTTAAATCTTCATACCCATTTGAATGCAAACTCATTTAGGTATAAATTTATATCTCTTGATGTGTGGCTAAAACCCCCAATTCTTGAGGTGTGATTTAGCGAATAAAATGAAGGCCCGAGGATCGCCGAGTCCACATGGTGAATTGCCGAAGGGTCTCACTTCACCTTTTGTTGCAGTGTGCTGAGCCCTGAAGGAAAGGATTAAGTCGGCGGAGATAGGGAGCAGTCGGCACATCACCGAGAAGTTTCGCGAAGCAGTACCATGTCGCCCAATGACCCAGAGCACGACGATACTGAAGGGTGGTGCAAGACGGCGATGAACTACACCAAAGGGCGAATCACCAAGTTGATCGGCGATTTTGACTAACGATGCCGAATGATTCGCTGCAACAAAAATATGTGAAAACTATAAATACTAGTTAGAGTTGTAGTTTTAAGTGTGGAATAATTATTATAATTTTCAGTCTAGAATATTAGCTTTTCATATTTTTTCTCTGAGTTTGAGAGGGTTTTGAAGACTTGAAGAAGAAGAGGGTTTCATCTCCAAGGATTTGGACTTGGGTCTCTTGGATTCTTCATTCTTGGCCTGTAATAAACTTAATCTTCATACCCATTTGAATGCAAACTCATTTAGGTATAAATTATTAATCTACTTGATGTGTGGCTAAAACCCCCCAATTCTTGAGGTGTGATTTAGCGAATATGGGTTAAGATAATTGTTGGGTCTTGCTTGATGATAGTTTAAATGTAGTTTAATGGAGATTTCGTCTAGTAGTTGTGGTTGAATCTAATGGATTTGTAGTTGCAAATACAAGTTCACTCATGTGTTTCCGGCTTGCTCGAGAGAAAAGTCGTGGAACCAAGACCACTAGATTGATGGCCTAAGGAATAGGTCAACATGAGGCTCAGCCCGAGAGGGTGAGCCCTAGTCCCATATCCTAACGCTCAGCTCGAGAGAGTGAGTAGGGTAAGGCAAAGGCTGGCCTTCATGCGGCAAGTGGGTGTCCGAGAGGAACCCATTTGAAATGAGGTAAGTTGCTCGAAAGAGAACTTATTCCCACATAAAGCTTACCCTAGTTACTATTACTCTATAAATTTTCTATCGAAAGTATGTACCCAATACTTTAGATTTGGCCGTATTCCGATCATATCCCAAGAATCTGCTTCTCATTGCTTAGATTTCCTTACCGATTTCACTGATTTTATCTTACTTGTGACAAAACCCCCATTTGATATTTGACACTCTTGTCTCTCCCTTTAATTTACAATCTTTTTAATCGTTAGTATCTTTAGCTACGACTAATTAGAATGAAATTCTAATTTTCTATTAATTCTCAAAACCACTCCCTTGGGACACGACCCCAACCCTTGGTTGGGTTACTATACTATTGCATGATCATAGACACCCGAATTGCAAGACATGTCATTTATTACGCAAACATCAAAATGGCACCGCTGCCGGGGATTGGTGTTATTTGAAGAATTTTTAGATAAGTAGAATTTTTGTTTTTAACAATTGTAGTTTTACTAACTTTATTTTTAGTTTTGTTTTTCTCTAAGTTGTTGTATGTAGAAACTTTGAGCATGGCTGAGGGAAATGGTGACAACTCGGCTGAGACGAGCCAAGAAGTCGAGATGGACTTCGAGTTAACCGCACTTGTATCTCAACTGAACGAGTTGTCCACCAAAATAACAGAGAAGGAAAACCAGTGCAGGAGTCAAGGGAGGTACATACCTCCTCACGAGAGGAAGCAGTTTAGAGACAGGGAGAACAATCGTGTCGAGGACACACTTCAAGTCATTCTCCAAAAGATCACCGAACAAGATCGAATGTTGGAAGAGATGAAGAAGAGTATTGAAGTGTTAAATCAAATGGTTGGCTCTCACTCTAGATCGATTCAGTTGATCAGGACACTCCTGAACTATGTGGTGCCTCCTATTCACTCAAACGAACTATTGGGGTTACCTAGTAGCACTAGGGCCAACCCAACCAATGGGGAGTGCGTAAAGACTCACGTCAAGCCACGACGTTAAATAAGGCACTTCTTGGGAGGCAACCCAAGGTTTTAATTGCTTTATTTTCATTTATAAATAATGGTGTGTTAGTGGTGCAGGTTTGAATGAGGAAAGTAGTGAAAAATACAGATTGGCAAGAAAATGGCAAGTTGGCGTATCGCCGCAAAGATCGGCGAGCCCAAATCGACCCACCATTTAGCTCAATTCAAAGTTGAGTCAGAGCTTGTAAAACTCGACGGACTTATGAAGTAGTCCAGCGTGTCACCGACCATGTCGGCAATCTCGATGCAGATCGCCGTCTTGACCACTAAGAAACTGAAAGAACTTTAGCAATCAGCGGGCAAGTGATCACTCGGCGATTCGCTGAGTGAATCAGTGAATGTGACTAACATCGCCGAACAAGCGCTAACTGGATGGTTTATAATAGCCAAGAGACTTCAAATTTGAAATTCTTCAGTTTCCCTCGCTCTTAAATCTCCTAAACTCACACTAAGGTAGTATTTTATTTATTTTAGCATTTTTCTAGAATCTTAGTTTGTTGATTCATGCTCGGAGTTGGGATACTTTGCCGCTTAGCTTTTCAATTGCAATTTAATCGACACAGAAGGTTAGTTCTCCAAACCCCGAGTTCACTTTCGAATAGTTTGTACTATTTTGCAATGATCGTATCTTATTGATGTATGTGGGCCTCTCTGCTAGAATTAGATTGTTTACATGCCTATTTTAACTTGAAAACCTTGCCCATAATATTTGATTGTCAAATGACCATGGCTTTTGTGCTTTTTAATGAGTTGGATTATGATTGTGTGTTGATTAATTGATTGGGTGAAGTTAGAGTAGCCCATGTTTGTGCTAAATTCTGAAAATTTGCTCAATGATAGAGCGGGTGACACCGTTCTTAAGAGCAAATATCGTCAAATGGTCAAATTCGGCAAATCCAGGAGAAGTCTGAGCAATGCGGGGTGATGGGTAGAATGGGTATTGTTTAACTTCCATGAGTGCATGCTTTGATTTTATTTTCAGGTTTTCGGGATTGAATTCGAGAAGATGGTTGAAAATAGGCACGTTGGATCAATTGGCGAGCTAGGTCTAACTCGCCGAACAACTCGGTGGTTCGCCTAAATGCCCTATCTCACCGATGATTTGGGGCCTTGATTGATATTCTATATTGTAACCTTCGGGGAGAAGTCTGAGGGAACCGAAGGCACTCGGTGACTCACCGAAAGTATTCTTATCTCCCTTTATCTGCATCCCTTGAACCCTCATGCAATGTAACTTTCGGCAGACAAATTCATGTTCACCGAAAGTAATCGGCGATTCATCGAAAGGACCTTAACATTTCTGACTTGTCTTAATTGGCGAGCCCACCCCGTCAAGCTCGCCAAAAAGGTTTGGCGACTCGCCGACTAAATCGGTGCGTCTGTCTGCAATAACTTTTATGTGCTTGCATTTGAGTTTCTTATCGATCTTTTGCAGATATGGTACGCACTAGTCTAACCGAACCACCTCAGAAAAAGGCAAGGGGAATTACGATAACTGAAAGAGGGTGACGTCCTTCATAGAAAAGAAATCAAGATCTCCCACCGGAAGATAAAGGCAAATGGAAAAAAAATATAGCAAGGAAAGGATTAGCTATTGAGCCAAATTTCTCTGAACCAGAGGATGAACAACCTCTAATCAACCGAAGGGATGCGCTCCGGAACAGATCTCAGTCCACAGCCGTCAGTACTCCCTTAGCTGCCACTCCTTCGACTACAGATGCGGTGCCAGCCCAGGTACCCTCAGTACCTTTTGCACTTCCTATAGTTCCTCCACTGAGGCTGTTAAACAGATTGAAATGTGATGGTTGACGGACCATCTTAGAGGAGAAATTACTATCCTTGGAGGGCCTATAAAGAAAGCAACCAGATGTGCTTGAAACTATCCGATACCATAGATTCGAGTAGTTCACATGTCCCCGAGACCCCCACATTCCCTCCTAGGTAAGAGAGTTTTATACTGCTTATGGGGAATCGGCGCTTAAGAACAAGAAGAAGACAAGTGAGTTTCGACCGGTGAAGTCGGTCATGGTCAGAGACAAGGAGGTGGAGTGTCATAGCGAGCATATTAATGTTGTATTAGGTAGAACGCTACACTCTGCACTCCCTTATGAGGGGTTGCCGATTGTTCAGTCCTTGGATGACTTGAAGGGTTGGTTGGCTATGATGATTTCTGACACCACCCCGCGGTGGATGGATGCGGAGCTCCCATTGAGAAGAGGGACATGAACATCGCCTCCAGGTTCAAGTTTGGCATCATCAACAACACTATCATGCCATCCCAGAACGAGTCTATTCTGCGCCATCCTATGGAGGCTTGCCTTGGTTCTATCATGGCCCGGAGGCGGATCGACCTAGGACTGCTGACTTCGTAGGAGATGGCCATGAGAGCCAAGCAGAGACTTACCTCTCTACCATTCCCGGTCTTGATCACTGAGTTATGTCGGCATGCCAGAGTTCCCCAGATTTCCACAAATTGGACTCATTCAAGGCTATATTTTAATAGAAATTGTGTCCTAAAATGCTTATTTTCTCTCAATATCTAATGAAAACCTTAAGTTTCAGGTATTTGAAGTTTTAAGGAGAGTATCGACACTACGTCGCAAAAAAGGAATGAAACGGCTGAAAAGAATGAAGAAATTAAGGCATGAGGATCACCGAGTCCACTTGGCGAGTCGCCGAAGGGTCTTACTTTGTCTTTTGTTCCAGTGTGTTGAGCCCTGAAGAAAAGGATCAAGTCCGCGGAAAAAGGGAGTAATCGGCGCATCGTTGAGAAGTTCCCCGAAGCAGTACCATGTCACCCAATCACCCAAACCACGACGATGTTGAAGAGTGGTGCAAGACGGCGATGAACTACACCAAAGGGTGAATCGCCGAGTTTATCGGTGAAACCGACTAACGACGCCGAATGACCCGCTGCAGCACAAATCTGTGATAACTATAAATACTAGTTAGAGTTTTTAGTTTTAGTATGGAACAATTATTATAATTTTCAGTCTAGTATATTAGCTTTTCATATTTTTACTCTGAGTTTGAGAGGGTTTTGAAGACTTGAAGAAGAAGAGGGTTTCATCTCCAAGTATTTGGACTTGGGTCTCTTGGATTCTTCATTCTTGGCCTGTAACAAGATTTAAATCTTCATACACATTTGAATGCAAGCTCATTTAGGTATAAATTTCTATCTCTTGATGTGTGGCTAAAACCCCAATTCTTGGGGTGTGATTTAGCGAATATGGGTTAAGATAATTGTTGGGTCTTGCTTGTTAATAGTTTAAATGTAGTTTAATGGTGATTTCGTATAGTAGTTGTGGTTGAATCTAATGGATTTGTAGTTGCAAATACAAGTTCACTCATGTGTTTCCGGCTTTGTTTGAGAGAGAAGTCGCGAAACCAAGACCACTAGATTGATGGCCTAAGGAGTGGGTCGACATGAGGCTCAGCCCGAGAGGGTGAGTCCTAGTCCCATATCCTAACACTTAGCGAGAGAGAGTAAGTGGGGTAAGGCGAAGGCTGGTTTTCATGCGGCAAGTGGGTGTTCGAGAGGAACCCATTTGAAAACTTTGTTGAGGTCTGCAATAATTCTGCTTTCTCCCTAGATTTTCAATTTTTATCATTACTGAAAATACAAATTGTTTCATCATTTTATGAGACAAAATGGACTAACGTTCCTTACTCTAGGAACCAACTCCTTGAGAGAAATATCATCTTCTCCTGATTATTTATGTAGGAATGGTGTTTTTCTCAATGGGATAATTTTCTGGATGTTAGGAATTTGTTTTTTTCAACTGCAGTTGATTTACTTTTATTGTTTATATTTAATAACACTTAGTCAATTAGTTATTAACCATCTATTCTATCACGGAAAAAGGACAAAAATACCCTCGAACTATTCGATATGGTACAAAACTACACTCCATCCATCTATTGGCTCCCAAATACCCCTGTCATCCACCTATTGGCTCCGAAGTACCCTGTCATCCACCTTTGGGTCCAATAATGACCACTTTTTAGCGGATTATCATTTAGATAATTTTTTTAAATACTTATTGGTTACAATTTAATTACTTAAATTAATTTACCAACCCACCAATTACTAATTATACCCGATCCATATTAACTACACTTGACCAAGTAAACTACACCCGACCAAAATAATTACACCTGCCCTAAATTACATATATCCCACCGATTAAACACAAATATACCTTTCATTCCCAACATTTCAGTTCCTCTTTCAATCTTCTTCCTCAATATATTCGCCTATAAACTAGAATAAAAAACTAGTCTTTTTAAAATAGTGTGAGGTTTGAATAAAATACTCCTTCTATCCAACAATAATTGTCCACTATTGACTTGACACACCCCTTAAGAAACTATAAATAAAAGTATAATTTTACTATATCACCCTTTGAATATAATTAATACAATATCTTGAAAAATGTAATAGAGAAATTACTATAGTTAATGATAAAGGTAAATTAGGAACTAAGGGTGTGTTTGGTATGAAGGAAAACATTTGTTGGGTTAAAAGTTTTGGAAAATGTTTTCCAAATCAACTCATTTTCTTCAAATTTAAGGAAAATGACTTCCCTTCAAAAACTAAGGAAAATATTTTCCAAAACTCTCCTCCAACTTCAAATTACAATATTTTTTTGAAAAATTCATTTTTTATTTAAAAAAAAACAATGTTTTTTGTTGAAAAAATAAATTTAAAGCTTATTTAAAAAAATATTTTCAGCTTCAATTTTTTTATTTTTCACTCACCCTCACCCTCTACCCCCCCACGCGAGGCCCCCTCCCCCCACCTCGCAATTATTTTTTATAGTTTGTTTTAAAAAATATTTCCAATTTCAAGTTTTTAGTTTTTCACTCCA
>NW_006238981.1:1994525-2008103 GCF_000226075.1 Solanum tuberosum | reverse complement strand
GACCCCCACCCCCTCCAAAAAAAAATTAAGTTTGTTTTTAAAAAAATATTTTCAATTTCAAATTTTTATTCTTTACCTCATCTCACCCCGTGCTAGCCACCACCCCCACCCCCCCTGCAAAAAAAATTTAAGTTTATTTTTAAAAAATATTTTCAATTTTAATTTGAAAAATTATTTTCTCAAAATTATTTTTCATTCATAAATTAAACACTAAATTTTTTTTTCCGGAAAATATTTTCTACTCACCAACCAAACTTGAGAAAATAAATAAAATCTACTTGTTTTCCAAGAAAATATTTTCTAGGAAAACATTTTCGATGGAAAACATTTTCCTTCATACCAAATACACCCTAAGTGTATAATTATCCATGAATTTCATAAAGTGGACAAGTATTGTTGGAAGGAAGGAGTATTAGTAGTGTTATTTATTATCCTATAAATAGCTCTATATTTTATGAATTCTGAATTTCAAAATAAAAAAGATTATATTGAGTTCTAAATAAATTACTTTTACATGCCAAGTCAACTTTTATGGGTCTTTAACTAAAGCTACTAAAAGAAATATACATACTTATCATTTTCTCAAAAGAAAAGATTTTAGATTTCTATAGATTTAGGATCACTCCAGATTATATTAATTTAATTGTTATATGATCTTTTAAAATATAATTCTCTTTTATCATATGATTTATTGATAATTGAAATATATGTTATTAACTTCTACTTAGTGTCCCGTTATTGGTATTAATACTAACTAATGAAAAACTAGGAGATCGATCGAATGACAAGAGTGATAATTATCTCAATCTACATGTTTTGGGTTATTTATAGACTGGTTGAGTCTGTCAAACCCCTGTTCACGACAAAGGGACTTTTGATGGGACAAATATTTTTTTTTTAGAAAAAGGACCCTTCTAAAACATGGTGATAAATGTATGTATTTAGGTAATATTTTTTGAGATTGTAGGTGAATATATTGGGGAAGAAGGTTGGAAGATGAACGAAATGTTGGGAATAAAGGGTGTATCTTTTTATTCAGTGGGGAAAATTTAATTTGGGGCGGGTGTATTTAGTTAGTAATGGGTAGGTTCGTAAATTAATTTAAGTAATTAAATTATAACCAATAGAGGGTCGTCACTTATTTAAAAAATTTAGTTAAATTATTTAGATAATCCTTTATGAAAGTAGTCAATATTGTACCCAAAGATGGATGACAAGAGTATTTGAGAGTCCACATGTGGATGTCAGGGGTATTTGAGAGCCAAAAGGTGGATGAAGGGTAGTTTTGTACTATTTCCAATAGTTCAAAGGTATTTTAGGCCTTTTTACGTTCATATTGTTTAGGAGTTAATTAGGGAATCTGCTAGTTGTGTATTGTTTAATACTTTTTATTCAATTCCGGGTCTTATAAATTAACTTGAAGATAAATAAAAGATGTTCTTTTGTTGTTATTCTTCAATCTTCTCTCATTTCTATTATCCTTAGTTTTAAAATAACCAACAATGTGTATACAAAGCCTTTTTTTCTTGCGGATCTGTGAGTATTTCTGTGAGTGAGTGTTTCAAGTGACTCAAGCACCATAACCAGAAACAACAAAAGATCAAACATGGAAGAAAGCTCAAGTCTCTAGGCAAGGCACCTCTTGTCTTCAATGGTGAAAATTTTCACATGTGGGCAGTGTAGATGAATGTTTATCTCGAAGCTTTAGATCTTTGGGAGGCAATCGAGGAAGACTATGAAGTTCTTCAACTACCCAGAAACCCAACAAGGACTCAAGTAAAAAATTACAAGGACAAGAAAACCAAAAAATCTAAGGCAAAGATGTGTTTTTTATCAACAATTTCCACTTGTAATATGTCTTTAAAATCAACAAAAGACATATGTATTATCTCAAGGAATAATATGAAGGAGATGATTGTATCAAAGATATGCAAGTGCTAAATCTAATTAGAGACTTGGAGTTACACAAGATGAAATAATAGGAAACCACCAAAGAACACTCTGATAGTCTTATGAACATACCAAACATGGTAGGATTACTTGGTTCTAGCTTTGGACTTAAAGACTCATGTATTGTTGAAAAGATTCTTGTTATTGTACTTGAAAGATTTGAAGCCACCATTACTACTTCGGAGAACACCAAGGAGCTGTCAAAAGTTATTTTTTTGGAATTATTGAATTCCTTGCAGGCTCAAGATCAAATAAGGGTTATGAGAGAAGATGGAATTAGAGAGGGAGCATTGGTGGCCAAGCATGATGATAGTTGAAGATACAAAATGAAAAAACAATAAGAAGAACTAGCCAACAAATGGAGAACGAGCAGCTCGCTACGTACAACAACAAAAGAAAAACAGGTAGCTTCATGGAAACTATCCTCCTTGTAAGCATTGTGGAAAGAATGGACACGCGTCATGTAAGGGTTGGAAAAGGCTGGATGCTAAGTGCAGAAAGTGCAACCAACTCGGGCATGAAGCAATTATCTGCAAGAATAAATTTTAGCAGCATGATGCAGACGCCACATTGTTGATAAACATGAAGAGGATCAACTATTTGTGGCATCGTGTTTTGCAAGCAATGTTTCAATTAAGGCTTGATTGAAGAAATAGCGGTGCAAAAACCATATGAATCATGAAAAAGAGCACTTTAAAGACTTGAAGCCTACTGGAGTTACAAAAGTCAGAATAGGTCATGACAGTTATATTCTAGAAAAAGGAATGGGAACCATTACAATTGAAACACAATTAGGTACTAAAGCAGTTTCTGACGTTCTTTATGTACCATATTTAGACAAGAAGTTGTCAAGTGTTAGGTCAATTTTTAGAAAAATGTTTCAAATTGTATTTCGAAGATAAACATTGCTTGATCAAGGAAGCCTCAGGAAATGACTTGTTTATAGTCAAAATGAGAGGCAGTTTCTTATTAAATTCATTGGAGGAAGAACATGTGGTGTATTCGGCGAGATCAAATGCTTCTGAGTTATGTCATAAGAGACTCAGACACAATTATTATCAAGGGCTTCTCAAAATGCAAGAATTGGTGATAGCCAAGAACCTTTCTAAACTAGGAGCGATATCTAAATATTGCTAGGCTTGTCAATTTGGAAAGCAAAGTGGGCTTTCTTTCTCAAAGGAAACTTGGAGAGCAACAAGAAAGTTGCAACTAGTTCACACTGATATTGGAGGACCCCTAAGGACTCCTTCACTTAAAGGCAATCTTTACTACATTGTTTTTATTGTTGATTTGACCCAAATGTGCTAGATTTATTTTCTAAAATTTAAATCACATGTCAAAGGCATTTTCTAGAAGGTCAAAGCAATGGTGGAAAAGGAAAGTAGCTGTAAAATTTAGATTTTACAATCCGACAATGGCAAGGAGAACCTTCTCATCAGTTTGGTATATTTTGTGAGGAAGTAGGGATAGAACGTCAACTTACTGCTCCTTATACTCCAGAACAAAATGGAGTTAGTGAGAGAAGAAACAAATTGATTATGGAGATGTCAATATGTATTTTGCACAAAAAGAATTTGCAAAAGTTGTTTTGGGTAGAGGCAACAATTACGGTTGTGTTTTTACGAAATTGACTTCCCTCAAAAGCTGTGAAAGATCAAAATCATTTTGAAGCAGGGTATAGGTACAAGCCTCTGCTGCATTTTCTTAAAGTGTTTGGTTGTCTTTGTTTTACTTGTGTTCCTCAGGTCAAACGGGATAAACTTGACTAGAAGAGTGCCCCGGCCTTTTTTATTAGTTATAGTAATGTTTCAAAGGTGTACAAAATCTTTCAACCTCAAGGTAAGAACTTAGTTATCAACAGAGATTTCCACTTCATGGAGAATGAAGAATGGGATTGGGATGACTCGAGGAATTCTATCCAAAAAACAAGCTAGTGGTTAAATGAAAGGAAAGATGATCCACCTGTTAGGGGAACTCGATTATCTCTAATATATACGAGAGATGCAATGATGTTATTCGTGAACCTACTAACCCTAAAGATACTCTCAAAGACCCCAAATGGAGAAATGCAATGGAGGAGGAGATGATTATGATCGAAAAAATAATACGTGGTAGCTTGTTGACAAACCTCAAGGTAGAAAAGTAATTGTGGTAAATTGGGTGTTCCGAAAAAGCTAAATGATGATGGTTCAATAAACAAGCATAAATCAAGGCTTTTCGTTAAGGGTTATGCGCATATTTTTTATTATTCTGACACTTTTTATCCAGTTGCTAGACTTGACGCAATCAAATTGCTTATAACTCTTTCTACACAATGTGGCTGGAGAGTGCATCAGATGGATGTCAAATTAGTATTTCTTAATGGCTTTCTTGAAAAATAAACTTATGTTGAGTAACACAAAAGGGTTTTTGTAGATGTAAAGGAAGATAAAGTCTATCAAATTCATAAATCTATTATGGCTTAAAACATGCACCAAGATCTTGGTATAGTCGAATAGATGATTATTTTCTTGACCTCGATTTTGAAATGAGTTTTTCAGGATTCTCATTGTATGTTAAACACAATAGTAGTGAGATTTTTGTTGTTTCTCTCTGTATGGATGACCTTTTGATTATAGGAGCAGTGACAAGCTAATTGATGAGTTCAAGAAAGATATGATGCAAGCTTTTGAAGTGTCTAATCTTGGTCTTATGACATATTTCATTGAAATGGAGATTACAAAAGGAAAAGATGAGTTTTTCGTTTGCCAGAAAAACTACACAAAGGAAATTCTCAAGAAATTTAATATGAGAAATTGCAAAGAGATTAGTACTCCCATGAACCAAAAATATAAACTAAGTAGAGATGATGGAAACGAAAAGGCGGAGGAGAAAATCTTCAAAAGTTTCATTGGGTGTTTAATATATCTCACAACAACAAGACCCGATATATTGTATTTTGTAAGTGTTTTTATCAAGGTTCATGCATTGTCCCAATGAAATGCATCAGCCAAAAGAGTTGTTCGTTACATCAAGGAACCATCACCTATGAAGAGTCTAATAGCCATGAGATTTGCATTTCCTTAGTATTAGAGTAAAGCGAATGTAGACTAGTTTAGAGAAGATGGAATAGATTCATAGCTTTAAAGTATTAGCTCCAAACCTAAGTGGGGAGATGATAAGATGAGAAACCAAGTCAAGTGTTCAGAATTAGATAGTGATGTGTTCAGAAAGATTCATAGTGTTATACCAATCCATTCAAACTCTAGCGTAGTCCTCCAAGTTCAGTCGTTACAACATCCTATTGATGTTTCTAATATCAGAATTATGTACATGTCCTATGCTCATACATTCCAGATTCACATCTATGTTCAGTTTCCATAATGAGGGGCAAAGACTTTGGCCCATTGCTCTCAATCTTACTCATAAAATTATGAATATCAACCTCATGATTTGAACCTATTCATAAATGCACTCGTGTTTCATAGTATGATCATTCTCGCAAATTCATGATTTATCCTCAATGCCTAGCAAAATAATATTATGTCATGCATATTCGTATATCATATTTCTCGAATAAATCATGTGTATGATCTTTCACTATAGGATTTTTTAGTGATCCTTTTTCAATTGTGTTAGTAATGGTGATTATGAGTAGTATTCCTAAAGAGCAGGGTGTCAAGTGTTGCTAAGATTGGAAATTATTAGTTTCTAACTTAAGGCATACTAGTCCTATTCTTACTTCATGGCCAGATATCCTTGCCTCATATCAAATTGCTTCAAGTGGAACATGACTATGTTCAAACTCATATCATTCATGATTTATGTGCTTTAGTCCATTTTCAAAACTCTTACTATGAATTAGTTCCACCTATATTAGCAGGAAAGCTCAAAAGTCAAGAGATATTGTGATAGTAAATTCTTTCTCTTCCATGCTCAGTTTAAAAGCTATTCGAGTATGAATGATCCCAAGGGGAGATATTGTAACACCCAAAAATATCTAAGTTAAGACCCGAACTATTTTTTATTAGTATATAAGGTAATATCGGACGATTCTTAAATTATAATTAGGTGTTAAGGTCTATTCATTAGTGTGAGAATAAATTTAGAGATGAATTAAGGTCACAAGAAACTCCTATCACAAACTTGAGTTAAAAACTTCCTTATCAATTAAGTTTTGAGATAACATTATACTTAAGTCAACTTCAAACTATCATATCTCTGAGCGGATAATAAATTGGGTGGTCTCTGGCATATCGAATTAAAGGTCTGTGAGTCCTCTTTCCAACGCCACCAAGTCTGCCTCAATTCGAGTTCTGAGTAAAAATTTATGACTGAGTTACTAGAAACACTCTAACTAGACAACAACTCCGCGATGGCTCTGCGTTAGAGAGTGAATACAAACATCACTATCCGCTAGAATAAAATTCTGACTTCAAGCTCTTTTATTTATTGTTAAGGGTATTTTATCTTAAAAACCTTTAGGGGGATCACCTAATCATGTAGAAATCAGTTTTCATAATCAAACCATCTCATTCACTCCTAAGTTCCTATGCTCGAGAAATTCAAGAAACACTAAGGCTAGGGTTCATCTTCTAAGATTTTCCTTCAAGTTTCTTCAAGAACATTTTTCTTCCAGGTATGTAAGGCTAATCATAGTGATGGATAGAGTTCGTCCTCATGCCCTACATCTACTTTCTATTAATAAAGAACAATCTAGGGTTACATCCGTAGTTTGATAATTTTTGAGATGAGTTTCATTGATGAGTTCTGAATTATATTTCCTGATTATTTAGTTGCTATATCTTGTATTGAGATTCTTGAGTTGATTGTTCATGGTTATTCTTCAAAATGAACCCTATTGTTGAGTCATAATTGAGCATTTATTGAGTTATTATTGAGAATCCTTTTTAACCAAACAATTGTCTTAAACTAATTTTCTGTTGAAGCAAAGATGAGTTTTAAGAAGAGTTTTATACATGATTGAGAAAGTGTATAAGGGAACTAAGTATTCCCGTCACGACCCAGGGGTACCCCCTAGACGTAACACGACGTACTTGAACCCGAAGGGGTTGCATACAAACCCTTAGCATATCATAAACATAAAACTCATAGAATAATGCGGAATTAAAATTTTTCTTTACAATCGAAGTCATTCATAAAAGAGAATGGAAGACTAGACCTTTGTCTCATTTAGCCATCTAAATACAATCGAAGTCTAAAATTAGGGACACAGCCCTTACAATAGTTCTTAAATGAAATACTAAAAGAAACTACTAAGTAAATATACTCATCCTCAAATCTTGAGGACTCACCAACTAGCAAGAGGGATTACCTATCCCAAGCTTGAATCAATAGAAGACCACCTTCAAGAACCAAACCCTACACTTATAGAAAATGTAGAAATATGGGTTAGTACAAAAATGCACTAAGTATGGTAGCCATGAATAAAATCATTGAAAACATGCTAAAAGGACATTTTGGTTGGAAACCATGCATATGCCAATTTGAACATCTTTCTTGGAAAATAGTTGGAGAACATACTAATAAGACAACTCATAAATAGTTCATCATAGCATAAGTACAACAACATAGTCATAGACATAGTCTCCAATTATAGGCATAATGCAAAAATCAACAGTCATAAGGCATAGTGTACATACATAGTCAAATACCAAGGCCACCTCATCATAATAGAACCATCACATAAATGACCCTAGGTTATACTTGTGCCATGCATAGATAAGATCCCATAATCCTATCTACACTAAGTACCACCTTTAGGTCACCATGCTCATATTTATCATACATTTGTCTCATCCATAGTTAATACCATAGACAAGGAAACATTCATATTCTTTATTCTCATGTCAAGGAAAGCCAATAGCAACAACAATCCAAATGAAGCATGCATTGATTCATAAATCATCATAATGTAATGGAACCACACCATGGCTACTCTCAAAGTCTACTTGTGCCATGTATGAATGAAGTCTGATGCCCTCACTCACACTAAGTAGGTCTTCTTAAGAAGTCATTAGTCATAGTTCATAGTTCATTTACATAAGAGAAACACACCATGACTACTCTCAAGGTCTACTTGTTCCATGTATGAATGACATCCCATAATACCACTCATACTAAGTATCCCTTTTAAGAAACCATAGCACATAACCCACTTTCTTGTTCATGGAGGGAATATAGCCTTAATTGACAGAGACCATGTGAGCTACATGGAATCCGGTGTCGTGTAACCCCACATCGAAAGAAGGTGCCCTACTTGCCTAAGGTAGAACTAAATGTATTATCTTTTAGGTGGATCCACTAGCTAAAGACCTATGTGGGCACATAGTTACGTGATAGAGAGATCACTTCTAGAAACCCGACCTATTGTATTGACGGAGGAGCTTCCATCTCATGAGAATAATTTAGATGACCCGGCTATTTGAATTGACGGGAGGGCCTCTACCTCACTTTCCATATCCACTCGGTGCTAAGCATTATTTCACAAAATTACTTGTTTTAGTATTGAATTGGATTTACATGTTTGAAGAAGTAATTTACCCTTCGTTCAACCCAATTCATGAAATAGCTCATAGATTCAAGTAGGTGAGAATGAACTTTCAACCTTAGAATCATCATTAATATGTGAGGAAAACTTTCACATTGTGATCATGTGTTTGCATGAGAATGGACTTTCAATCAACACAATAGGATCATCATGGTCATGTTCATTTCATGCATAGTAATGTGTAAACCGGCATATGAGAACTAGACTTTCAATTGACACCATAGATACCTCATAATCATGTTTATGGATGGAGTGTGTGTGTAATTGTCCTTGCAATGACAACAACAACATTATCATCATAGACACTTCCCCCTCAAAGTGTTCATAATCATGTACATAATATCACAATCATGCATATTTCACATATATTACATTCAAGGATCATAGACCTTATAAATCAACACTTCTAACATTCATTATAATAGACATGGATATAATCGTAATTCAGGTAGTACATTCATTACATGTACAAGTTCATATACTCATATTGTAGGTCATGTGGGTAAAGTCCTTCCACAATAGACCATATACAATTCAACATGCATAATAACTTTCTTCTTAAAGTTTCAACATTCATAGCTCATTCATATTAGCTATTACTCTTAAGGCCCTAGAAGTCATTTTCATATTACAAGCTTTACTCTCAAGCATTACCTTGCATGTTCATTATGTAAACCTAATTCTCAAGGTAAACTAGCCATATGCTTTATTATTGATCAATTATAGTCATTTAGTATCATATAGAGTTAATCTCAATACTACTCAACCATGATCCATCATATAAGCCCTAATCAAGTTCATTCATGCCTACAAGCTTTACTCAAAATCAATTCATGTCTAGGTGATCTAATCTAAGGCAATTCATTAAGAAGTTCATCAATCTTAGAAGGTCACATCTAAACCCTCAATTTGCCTCTTTCATGACATAACCCTAGGCTATATCAATTTCACCCTAGAATCCTAGGTTAATCAAGAATACAGGTAGAATAATACTTAAATCATGTAATTACATCATAATCAACTCACATCTAATCAATTGGATCAACTTTAAACAACATTGATAGTATAAAGAAGAATCATAACTAGGATTGGGAAAACTCATGGATTCTTGAGTAATTCATATTAAAATCATATAAAATCATTAATACATTCATAAACAAACATAATTCAATCTTTAAAAGCAACTTTGAAAGGATCCCATGGGGTTGAGTTGAAACCCTAGCTTTTTGGGGAATTCTTGATTTGAGATAAAAGCTTTTGAAGGGGCTCCTTGGGTGATAGCTACCCAAGGATGAAAACTACCATACCTTAGGTGTAGAATCCAATCAAATTCATATGAAAAATCCCCCTTCTTCAAGCCGTAGTTGATCTCTTTCTTGGTCTTTAATAGAGCTCTAGAGAGAAGATTTTTGGAGAAGAGGGTATATGGGTTTTGATTTGGGGTCTTGAGATATAATGAATTAAAAGGTGTTTTGATGACATAAAATACTTTATATAGGTGAAATAAATCCATATTAAATTACCCTTAATGGAAAATAATTAAAAAAGAATTTACCCAAAGACCCCTACCTAGGCCGTGAATGAGGCAGCAACACAGGTGCCATCCACGCCCCAAGACCTACGGACCGTGGATGCATTGACGCTCCGTCCTGCAGGTCCGTGGATAGTGGCTGCAGCTTGTCATCTTGGGGCCTGACCCACGACCCCCACCTACGGGACATGGGTCCACCTACAGGCCGTAGGTGCCATTCGTAGGTATCCCTAATTTGGCAGCTTGGGCAGATTTGGGGAGCTTTGCGGGTTAGGCTTTAGGTTCCTCCTCAAGGACCCTTTGGTTGGTCCTTGGGGGGTTGTACCTTGATGTTTAACCCCTAAACCCCTCAACCTAAGCTCGGGAAACCATTTTATACATTTAAAGCCCACATCAAACTCAAAAACTCACACGTAAGGCTCTAGTTTCACCTACTAGCTTCCGTTAGGCTCTGGCTTGGTCTTACTAGTTTTATCGGGTGTTACAATTCCCAAATGTATCATTTTTACATTGAAAAATGAGAAACTTTGATTTCTAAAAAGATTTTATGAGTACAGAGATATTTCATAGCGATTACCTCTTGTAAGAGGTTATTTTGAGTAATTACCTCAAAACAGAGAAATACTCTATTTTATACATTTAACCATGAGTATATTGCTGGGAGTAATATTGAGCACCGACATAGGGATGAGTTCAGACAACTCAACATCCTGATAAACCATGTATGTCAACATGGGTAAATGATCATACTTTTTTCATGAATACTTATTGATTAGTAGATCCACCTAGTTGAAAGGTTCCATACCTCGACACGGTATAGGACAGTTCGGGCAGCGTGAGCGAGAAACTATATGATCACGTTTCTCATAGTGATAGTTGTCGGTTAGAGAATCTCCCTAGTAGAGTTAAAGCTTATTTTTATTGTATCACTTATTATGTTTAGTTTTAGAGATGAGTAAGTACTTCTAAAATTTTAAATGATTTAGTTCCTTTATTTTGGTTACCATGAGCTTGAGTATATATTTATCTATTGCAGTCATTTCTTCCAGTTGTTTTGCTTCGACTATATTACATACTCGTACATTCAATGTAGTGATGTCATTAGACTTGTATATTTTTATGATGCAGATACAGGTGTTCAGGATCATCAAAGGTTCTTCATTGAAATTACTTTGAACTTCAATTAGCTTTTGGTGAGCTTCCTTGCATTCTAGAGGACTCATTTTTTTTAGATTAGTCATTTTAGGGTGTCGCGAGTCTTGTCCCGATATCGACGTTGAACTATAGAGGCTTCATAGATAGATAGATAGATAAATAGAGTTAAGTCTCTCAGTACTCTCTTTTCCTTTAAGATGTTTAGCAAACTAATATTATTGCATTGAGCATTTTTTTCAGACAATATGAGTTGAGAATTTTACAATTTTAATGATTTACTTTTGTTTTATGCCTTTAAATTCTTGAGTCAATCTTTCGTTAAGTAGTCAGTCAGACCAAGGGTTTGCTTAGGGACCAACAATGGTTCTCTAGTGCCGACCATGTCTAGGGTCTAGGCCAGGGGCATGACATTTAATGAAGTTCAAAGCTTGGATAGAAAGTCAGAGTGATTGCAAGATTCAGGTCATTAGGTAAGATAATGGAACTGAATATGCCTCAGATATGTTCAATTCCTTTTGTGAAGAAGATGGAATTGAGCACCAACTTACTGTTCCTTATTCTCCACATCAAAATGGAGTGAGTGAGATAAAATAGTACATCATGGAGATGTAGAGATGCTTGTTACATGAGAAGAATCTACCAAAGAAGTTTTAGGCTGAAGTTGCAAACACTGTGGTTTTCTTGCTGAATAGACTATCTATGAGGGGAGTGGAAGGAAAAACTCCATTCGAGGCATGGTAAGGTGTCAAACCTAGGTTGAAAAACCTCAAGATATTTGGATGTCTATGTTTTTCTTATGTTCCACAAGATAAGAGAGAAGTTAGATAAGAAGGCAAATTTGGGAATCTTCATTAGCTATAGCCGGGGGTGTGCAAAAACTGAACCTACCAATAAACCAAACTGAAAAAAATGTTATTTGGGTTAAAAAACTTTAATAGTTTTATAAAAAAAATATTGGGTTATTAGTTTGATATCGGTTTTTAGTATTAGGTTATCAGGTAAATTGATAACCCATTAAGATAATAGTAATTCACTACTTTGCCCTTAATAAATATTAAATATTAATAATTTAACATAACTAGATATTATATTAGTAGTGTAATACACTATGGTCTACACACTTCACACTTCACAGTACTTCTACTTCACATAAGAAATTCCATATTATATTTTGGCTTTCACATGTAATTGTAGCCTTCGTACTACATCTACTCTTATTGATGAAATTTATCAATATAGTTCTTATTTCATTATTTCAAAGCATTTACAACTAATTTGCTTGGTTCACTATATCGCGCCAAATTGTTAAATAAGTGAGAAGTCATATATTTATTTTATGAGCATTTTCTTATTAGGTAAACTTTGAATTGAACCATTAATGACCAAAAACTGATAAAGAATATCTTATTGGTTTAGCATATTTAAAAATTTAAAACCGATAATAAATAAAACTGAACCAAACTGACTAGTGCACACCCTTAGCTATAACTTCTTTTCTTAAGCTTAAAGGATCTTCCAACCTCAATCAAGCAAGATTATGGTAAGCATATATGTTAAATTCCTTGAATATTAGCAATGGGACTGGAGTATGAAGTCTCGAGTTAAGAACAATATTTCATAGCTTTATTATGATGAATTGGTGGATGATCAGCCTATTAGGGGAACAAGGTCACTCTCTTATATTTATCAGAGATGCAATGTTGGTGTTTTTGAATCTGCAGGATATGAGATACCATTTTTCGGTGCGGAACTGGTAGTTGAGGAATTCATAAAAGTGGTAGTGTGGTAGGTGGTAGTATGGTAGGTGAGTAATTTATTTTAAAGATTTTATTATAATATTCTTTTGCTAAGTGTCTTAATCTTGATATCCTTTTAATATTATTTTTTGGGGGTGCTGAATTCATGGTAAAATGTAATAATATTTATTGAATATTCTTCCGATAGTTGTTTTAATCTGAATATTTCTTTAATATTATTTATGATATATTCTAGATATAACATATCTTGGGTTCTTTGGTATATATATAAATTTTCCTTTATTAATTGTTCTAATAGTTTTATATCTTCCATAGATTCTATCCAATATTGTAAATATTCGTAGTTCATTTTAATCTGAATTTATTTCTAAATCATATCATTCTATTCTTTCTAAGGTCTAAATCATGTAGGTCCATTTCATACCATTCTTGATTTAATATATCTTCTAATTCATAATCATTAAATAATTTTTTCCCTATATTATTCTTCTTAATTCAATTATTTTTATATTTTTAAGTATATAGAAGATTAAAGTTTCATAGTTTTTTATCATTTCATCATGCAAGTATGTAGTCATGTTCGTTATTATGCAGGTTTTTTATTTTCAATTATTCCTTCCTATCATATTCATAAT
>NW_006238981.1:1993523-1994169 GCF_000226075.1 Solanum tuberosum | reverse complement strand
ACTACTATTCATGAATAGTTCTTATTTTGTCTACCACTATCCTATTTATGACTTATTCACACATATTAATAATGTACATATACACTTGTCATTATTTGCATCTATTTACTTTATGACACCTACCTACTTTATGACACACATACCAAACTATACACTATTCTTTTTACCTTATCTACGTACTTATTTGACTACTTTACAACTTTGCAACTATTTTACATTATTTTACTTACATTAACTTTTTCCTTTCTTATTCTTTTTGTCTGTCTTCTTCTTCTTGTTTTCTTCTTCTTTTCTTCGTTGATTATAAAAGCTGGACATCTGGAATTATGTTATCTTCTCCATTACACTTTGAACATATGTGATCAGGGTATTTGTGTCCAATTAGTTTGCAATATTTGGGTAATAACTCTGTTGAAATAAATCCTGCTTTTAGTGCTCTTGTCGTAGGTCGTTCCTCTGGTTTTAGCAATGATAAAATCCATCTTTGGACTTCCTCCATATCTGCTTTCCTTAGTTCCCTTGAATTGGAATAAATCATTAACTGATCCCTTGCATAGTAGCTCCATATAGAGTTTCTGTTTAAATAATTATTTGCTAGTTCTTGTATAATGGTTGATATACCAATTATTCTCTTATTGGCATAAAA
>NW_006238981.1:1992813-1992959 GCF_000226075.1 Solanum tuberosum | reverse complement strand
GCTGACTTATACTAGCTTTAGACTTCAGATTATCTTCATTAGTCTTTAGCTTTTGTATATCATTGTCCATACTACCCACTTTTGTATAAAGTGTAGTAATAGCTTTGAGTATCTTTTCAATTGTATCTTCTTCCTCAGTCTCAGTC
>NW_006238981.1:1939898-1992326 GCF_000226075.1 Solanum tuberosum | reverse complement strand
CCAAGAATGGGGTTTTTAGCCACACATCAAGAAATAAGAAATTATACCTAACATGATAATGAAATCAACTGGGTATAAGAAATTAAACCTTGAATTAAGCTACGGAAGAAGAATAAAGAAGACCCACTTCCAACTTGAGGAAGATGAACTCCTTTCTTCAAGTCTACACAAAACCTTCTCCAAACTTAAGAGAAAAATACTATAGACTAATAATATTTTACTCTAAAATTGTTCCTCCCTAAGACTACAGCTCTAACTAGTATTTATAGTTTTCACAGATTGTGCTGCGGAGGATTGTTCGGCGACATTAGTCGAGATCGCTCATGAACTTGGCGATCCTCCCTTTAATCAGCTCATCGTCTTTAGTGTCTTGCCTTCAGCCTCCTCATATTCTGGATCATTGGGCGGTACAGTACTGCTTTGCGGAACTAATCAGAGACTCGCCGACTGCTCCTTTCCTCGCATTTTGATCCACTTCCTTAAGGCTTCGCGTACTGGAACAAACGGCGGTGCATGTCAATTCAGCGACTCACCAAGTTGGACTTGGTGATCCGCAGACTTTCATTTCTCATTCTTTTTAGCCCTTTTTGCTCCGTTTTGCGCCTAAGTGACCATGCTTCCAGTAAAACTTCAAATACCTGAAACTTAAGTATTTTAATCAAGTATTGAGATAAAACGAGCATTCGAGGACACTATTTCTATTAAAATAAAGCCCTAAATGAGTCCAATTTGTGGACTCATCAACACCCCCAACTTAAACTTTTGTTTGTCCTCAAGCAAACTCAAGTTCAGCAGTTCAAATAGGGTGCCTCAAACAGTGCTACACACGACTAAGTCATGAATGCACACAACAAGACTCAATTTACTTATGCAAGGATCACTTGTGTACTCAAAGATTCAAATTGTGATACACCATTACCAAAGATTCTCATGCTCGCAATACTTACTACTTGTGCAAGTTCAAGCTCAACAAAAGTATCTAAATGCCCTCACGTAAAGAATGATACCATATTCACACACAGATATGAGTCAATTTAAGATTAGGAATCAGATACAACGCTCACACTCTTCAAAGGTTGTCTAAGATCATCTCAAGAGGACACCTTTCTAAATCAATTAGACTAACGGGGAAAATTCTAGGTTTATTCATGCATGGTTCACAGTAAGCTAATCACACAAGGCATCAATACTTCAATCAAACCAGACTAGACACGTTCACTAGTGTGCAATGGTCCTCACAAGAAAATCAATTCGAAAAATGGCTAGTCACAACGAGATGCAAAGAGTGCACATATTGTCTGTGTAACTTCATTTGGCCTCGTCGTAGCCGTGCATTCATGTTTTTTCAATTTGGAGCACTATTCAAGTCATCGGTATTGATCGAAACCGAGACTCAAATTTTTTTTGCAAAAGAACAGCCACTTTTAACACAAGAAGTAGCAATTTTTTTTCGAAAGGATCAAAATTAATTTCAATTAGAACAACAGGAGCCATGAGCTCAAACATCCACTGAGAAACAGTAATTAACACAATTATAAACAGACAACCCAAATGTACACCAAACATGAATGTCAACACAAAAAGGTGTGGGCCTCACCTCACCACAAATAAAGAGCGTTTGTCCTCAAATGCAAGTAATAAGTATCCAAAAGGTCAGATAAAGAAAGACAGAGAAGGAGGTAAAAATGGGATCCTGTTTAAGCAGTCGCTCCATCTGTCTGGGCATCATCGCCCGGTGTGTTATCATTCTGACCCTTTTCCTCTTTCTCTTTTTGCTCTGCTTCAGCCTCTATAGCAATATTAGCCTCCACCATATTATCTATTTCATGAGCTGCTTTAAAGGCATGTATCGCGTTGATGAATCCTCGGGTCCACGAAGGGACATTAGGGTCAATTGGCACCCTCCTCCTCGAATTGGCTATCTTGTTCTCACTCTTTGCATTTCTTCTGAACTTTTGAGCTCTTATGTGTCTCAGTGGCATGTTTCTTCTTGCAACTTTCGATCTGGCCACGTCTGCAAAGTCTTGAGAGAACGTTAGAATATATTTGACAAACAAAACAAGGAAATACAGTTGCAGGAAAATTTGTCAGTCCAGTTGGTGGGTCGCCGAGTACATTCGGCGAGCAATGGGTTATCCGCCGAAGGTCACAGTGCAGAAGCGAATAGGGGTGCAGACAAAACGCGACCAAAAAGAATTTCGGCAAGTCGCCGAGTGCTATTGGCGACCTCATGCTTCTCGCCGAAAGTTATAGACGCTACAAAAAAATGAAACATGATAATAAGGGCGAGATAACGCAATTAGACGAAGCGTGAAGTGGCTCGACGAGCTCATCATAGCTCACCGATTTACCCAACGTGCCTACTTTTGACCCAACTTCTCGAAATCTGCCCCGCATCCCCCGAAAAAAAAGTTGAAGCTCACATAACATAAATTAGACCAGGGCCTATACCATACGAACACCACACATCACTCATTAACTCAACTAGATGCATTAGAAAACATGATTTTGGCAGTTTAAGCAAGATTATCGAATAATAATTAACAATAAAGGAGGTTCAGCAGAGTTCAATAATACCAAAGAGTTTGCAAATGAGTACGATATTGACAAAAATTTACAGGGATCAGGAAGCTAACCTTTTGTACTGATTAAGAAGTTACTGAGGTGCTAGGCGGCATTGCATTCCAAATCCGCGCACAAATTTATGAACCAAAATACTTCAAGAGCGCAAGAAAATTAAGACTAGAGTGCAAGTGTGAGTTTGGTAAGGTGAAAAAGTGAGGGAAAAAGAGAAGGAGGTTATGTTATTAAACCTATGGCTGAAAGGCCGTCCAGTTTTCACCCATTCGGCGACATTTGTTCAGATCACCGAACTACTTGGTGATTCGCAGAGTGATCTCTTGACTCGCTGAGTTTTACAGGGCCTTCCAGTCGAACTGAAGGTCCAAACGGTGGTCTGCATCAGGATTGCCGATATGGTTGGCGACTCGCCAACAATTTCTTAGTCTCGCCGAGTTTAACACACCCCAATGTAAGTTAATTTTAGGTCTAACGGCGGTTTTGGATCAGGATCGCTGAACCAATTGGTGATTCATTGACCGGGACTTCCTTTCATAAATCTGTACTTCTCGTTCACTCTCTACACTTTCGCGTGCACAATCAACACACAGTTATTTATAAAAGTAAAATCCTACGTTTAAAACCTTGGGTTGCCTCCCAAACAACGCCTTAGTTAACGTCGTGGAACGACGCTAGTCTACCTTCAACTCTCACTCTTGGGGTTAGCCATAATGTCACTAGTCAAGCCCCCTTGCTGTCTCAGATTTAGGTGGGATGAGATGTGACCCATTTGGGTCTCCAACTGCTTGATTGAAACTGAATGGGAGGTAATGGTGTGGTTGAGGGTGGAAACATCATCTTTCATGCCTTTCAACATTTTGTCCGACCCTTCAACTTTGTTGAGGATGCGCGAGAGCATATCCTCAGACCTACTACCCTCCGAGTCCTTTGGCTTTTGGCATTCGTAGGGGGGAACATAACTGTCTTTCTCTCCATCTTTCCAATTAGGATTTTGATCTCTCCATTCTCTATCCTTCCATCCTTCATCTCTAACCCAACCTTCATTTCCACCCTGCCTTGGGTAGTTTGATCGATAACCACCGCCTTGGTTAGCTAGGAATTTTACCTCTTCATTAGACAAGGCGTCGAAACTTTCCTCTTCAGGAATTGCGCACCCGACCCCCATAGCATTGACACCACAGGTACCAGTCCCCAAGACATTTTGGGATAGAATATCAAGATGTGTCATGATCTTGGTAATATTTTGATCTCTCTCATTGTATTTTTCAACTTGCTCCTTAGATAGCTGAAATGTGACCGGTGATACTTGATCTTCGCGGGTGTACCACGCCCTGTTGATGGTTATCATACCATCAAGGATTTGAACTCCCACTGCGTATGGTTGCTGCATTAAGCCTTCGGGTGAGAGTTGGTTAGCTACACCCTTGTTTACCGAGTCTAGTCTCTGATAGAAGTATTGAAGGAGCACATTGTCAGGAAGACCATGTGTTGGGCATTGTTGCACCAGTTTTTTAAATCTGAGCCAGGTTTCACGCAGAGGTTCTCCGTTCAGATGCTTAAAGATTTGGATGATATCCCGGATAGTCATCATCTTTGACGGAGGGAAAAATTGCACAATGAATGCATTCACCAGCTCCTCCCACGAAGTGATTGAGTTATGTGGCAACTCGGCTAACCACTTGCACACCTCACCCATCAATGAGAAAGGAAATAACCTCAATCGAACTGATTCCTGAGAAATGTTTTTGAATAAGAATGGTCCACACACGTCTACGAAGTTTCGAAGATGCTCGTGTGGGTCCTCATGAGTTAATCCGCTGAAAAGCCCTTTTAGTTGCAGAAGTTGCAACATGGTGCTTACTATGTCGAATAGTGTGTTTCCTTCTGCTGGGGGTAGACGAATAGATCCAACACCTCCCATGAGATGCGGATCATTGAGATTGGGTTCTTGGACGTCATGGAGATTTACGATGCTATCCTGATGGCCAACCTGGCTCCCGTTACTACCGTTGACACTCATGCTTTCTGCAATGTTTCCACAATCAATAAAACACAACTAAAAGTTAAGTTAGTAAACTACGAATGAGAACAAAAATTCTATTAATCTAAAAATTCTCAAACAACATCACTCCCCGACAGCGGCGCCATTTTGATGCTTATCGTGACCAAAGACACAAACCTATGGTATGAGTGTCTACGATCGTCGATAGTATAGTAACCCAACTAAAGGTTGGGGTCGTGTCCCAAGCGAGCGGTTTTGAGAATTGATTGAAAAATAAAATTACATTCAAACTAGTCGTAGCTAAAGATATTAACGAACAAAAACATAGTAAATTAAAGAGGGTGACACGGAAGTGTCAAATATCAAATTAGGGTTTTGTAACAAGTGATAAATTAGCAAAATAAACAAGAAAATCAAGTATGGGGAAAGGTTCTTGGGATGTGACCGCAATACAAGTTGAGATAAATCGTTGGGTACATGCTTTCAATAGTAAATTTGCAAGACAATAGTGACTAGGCTAAGCTTTAAATGGAAATAAGTTCCCTCTCAGGGAACTTACCCCGTTTCAAATACATTCCTCTCGGACACCCATTTTCTGCATGAAGACTAGCCTATGCCTTACCCCACTCACTCTCTCGAGCTGAGTGTTAGGATATGGGAGTAGGGCTCACCCTCTCGGGCTGAACCTCATGTTGACCCACTCCTTACGCCATCATCTAGTGGTTTAGGTTTTGCGACTTCCCTCTCAGGCAAGCCGAATAGATTAAACCACAACCACTAGGTGAAATCACCATTAACATACATCTAATCTATCAGCAAGCAAGAGCCAACAAGAATATTAACCCATATTTACTATATGACACCCCAAGAATGGGGTTTTTAGCCACACATCAAGAAATAAGAAATTATACCTAACATGATAAAGACATCAACTGGGTATAAGAAATGAAACCTTGAATTAAGCTACAGAAGAAGAATAAAGAAGACCCACTTCCAACTTGGGGAAGATGAACTCCTTTCTTCAAGTCTACACAAAACCTCTCCAAACTTGAGAGAAAAATACTATAGTCTAATAATAATTTTTACTCTAAAATTGTTCCTCCCTAAGACTACAACTCTAACTAGTGTTTATAGTTTTCATAGATTGTGCTGCAGAGGATCGTTCGGCGACATTAGTCGAGATAGCCGATGAACTCGGCGATCCACCCTTTAATCAGCTCATCACCTTTAGTGTCTTGCCTTCAGCCTCCTCATATTCTAGATCATTGGGCGATACAGTACTGCTTCGCGGAACTAATCGACGACTCACCAACTGCTCCTTTCCTCACCTTTTAATCCACTTCCTTAAGGCTTCGCGTACTGGAACAAAGGGCGGTGCATGTCAATTCAGCGACTCGCCAAGTTGGACTTGACGATCCGCATACTTTCATTTTTTGTTCTTTTCAGCCCTTTTTGCTTCGATTTGCGCTTAAGTGTCCATGCTTCTAGTAAAACTTAAAATACCTGAAACCTAAGCATTTTAATCAGGTATTGAGATAAAACAAGCATTCGAGGACACTATTTCTATTAAAATAAATCCCTAAATGAGTCTAATTTATGGACTCATCAGCCACGTGAGCTATAATGTGGAATTTGGTGTCTTTCTCCACACCGAAAAGAGATATCCTTACTTATCAAGGAAAGGACCTTAACTTCTAGCTTAAGTAGATCCACTAGTTATGTCACTTAAGAAAGACCTACGAGGGCACGTAGTTTGGGATAAGAAGATTGCTACTAGGAACTCAACCTCTACTAATGGGAGAACCTACATCTCAATATCCTCTCAGTGCTAAGTAAAATCTGAATGGAATAGTCATAAACATAAGCATATCCTCATACATGAAAAATAGATTTAAGTTACTAATCTAAGATTAAAACATCATAGGGTACCTCCTGAAACCATGTGTGAGAAAACCATTCATCATTCATGATGTCTTAATATGAGAAAACCTATCACAACCTCATTGATGCTTACCTTGAAGCTACCAAAATCATATATCATTCATTTTTCATAAATCGTGCATAACTTCATAAAAACCCATTTATAGATTCATAATTCCTTCATCAATTTATGTCTTTAAGGGTTCATAGTAAAAATTCATGCTCAATGCATGATTTCATGTGAAAAAATTGGAAAGCACATAATTGAGTCAAAACAATCATAATAAAATCAAAACTAAAAAATTGAATCAACACAATTAGAACCAATGAAAAGTTTGATGAAAACCTAATCAATTTGATTGGAATTAAACTTTGGACAATTGAGAAACTTTGAGGCTCAATGGGTGAATAGAGCCCATTGATGAAATCATACATACCGTGCTATTCAAAGCCCAAAGCAATGTTGAAAATGAGATTTGATTTGGGAAATCTACCTTTTTCTTCTTGAACTCGGGAGAGAGTTGGAGGGGATAAATGTGGATGAGATTTGGGGGTTTGAGTGAATGAGGTAGTTGGGAAAGTTTCAAGGGTGGAATGGTAGTTATATTACTTGAAATAAGGGTCAAAGTGACATAGTATAAGAATTAGATTCATAGGAAAAGACCCAACTATCCCTAAAAAATAATTGTCAGACATCCCTACGTTGTTATTTGCGGACAATAGAAATTCCTAAAGACCATAATTGTCAACCGTAGGTCAAGTTACTGGGGCCTTAAAATTGGTCAACCTCCTACGACTCCCTTCTACGGACCGTCTAACTTCCTACGGCTCGTAGACCACATCCATAGAACCCATTTTTTGTGCAACATTTCACTAAGTCAAGATCAGTTCTATAAGACAACCCTACGACTCGTAAAACAAACTATGACCCATCAAACCCTTCTGTAGGACTAAGGTCTTAAACCAAATCTCTGAATCCTTCCTACGAGTTTCATCTATGGCTCATTAAAATTCTTACAGTTTGTCTTGTCAAGTCGTGGGTCAAATTTCACAAACATATTTTTCCTAAACTAAACTCTGGGATCTATGATTCACTTTCTCTGGTCTGTACATAGGGTATACTAATTTAAATCAAGGTAGAAAGCCAACATTTGATTCAGAAATACAACTATGTATTATACATAGGGTATAATGGAACAAAATAAAATTAGAACATGTCTATGATAATTCACATTCAATTTGGTAGGCAACAAATAGTCAAGCTACAACAAGAGTTAATTTAGTTTCAGGATTGGGGTTGAAACTCAATTTCTTCAATAACTAGGCCTCTCTTTTCATGAAGGCTCTAAATCTCCAAATATCATGCTTGTACTTCTTCATTATTAATGATTTCCTTATTGTAAAACTCTCCCAATTGTGCTTCCATCCTTCCATAATCTATTATCTTTGCAGTAGGTTTGTTTTATTTTTCACAAAGAATCTTGACTAATTCAGTGGGAAGCTTAGCTTCAAAGTTTGTTACCAATTTTCCCTTTGTTTAAACACTATTTATATTTTTAAATATACAAAATATAAAAATATATTCTAATAACTAATTAGATAAATTACTTTCATTTACAAAAATTATAACGACATATTCTAGGAAATCTATATATATATATATATATATATATATAAATCTGAAACTAGAAACGCTGATGTGGCAGCTTCTAATGGCCAGCATTTGGAATTTTACAATTATCTATTTTAATTTTTAAATAAAAATTAAATCTGAGTTTTACCCAAATTTAAAATAAAAAGTTTCATTGAATTAAAAAGTATTAATTAACTACTCTGCAGCAGCCCAAAACACCTAAAAATCACAATAAATATGAGTTATTATTTACTTAGCATCAGTCCACAACCTCTAAAACCCAGCCCATCCAAAACGTTTCAAACCCAGCCCACTAACATCACCTTAATTATCCAATTGAATAGGTTAGTTTATTAGGCGTCTGTTATTTTTATCTTTGGCATAAGTTATTCCCTCAGTTGCCGACCTTCTCCCTCCCATCTTCATAAGTTTCATAAGGTACGTTTCCTATTTTGATCTTACGTTTTCTGTTTTGATCTTCATGATTTGTAACTGAAATTTTTGTAATTTGTATTAATCTATGAATCATTACTGTTCATTAATTTTTGTGGCCTTTCATACCCTAATTCTTGCCATATATGTAGATCTTACATTTTCTGTTTTGATCTTCATGACTGGTCGAGATGATTTCATGATAAGGGTTCGACTTTGTGCACTCTGGTATGCCATTAATCCCAAAAGAAGATGGGTAGTTGATCAGTATTGAAATGAAATTGATCTGTATATGTGGTTGGTTGTTTATACGGAACAACAAAAATGGGCAGTTGATCAGTATTGAAATGAAATTGATCTGTAGATGTGGTTGGTTGTTTATACGGAATTGGTGATATGGAAAGCGCTGGAAAAAAAGGGACATCCACATTGTTACAGATTAGTAAGTCACTAATCTCATTTTAATTAGTTTTAGTACGTTATGTTCTTACAAGATAATTGTTAAATACTTTTATGATTGCTAATCTTAAGTGTTACTGAATGGGAACTCAATTGGAATTATTTTGCTTTCATATTTTAAGCTTCTACATTATTGGCACATATCTACTAATAGATGATAACTTCAATAGCTTTTAATTACATTTAGATGAATCAAATGAATTTTTCACTTTTAAATTCTGATTTATATTTGTTCTGCATAGTTCTGCTTAATCAAAAATTACCTTATGGAATGAACTTGGGGAGAAGTTGGCTCCTTATCTATATAACTATGTGATACTTTATCTTCTATGTTTTTTTTTAAATTTATTAAAGGTGCATTTGGTTGCATGGAACTGCTGTGGCACAAAATTAGCTTCAGGTTCTGCAGATCAAACAACTCGTATTTGGAAAATTGAGCCTCATGGTCATGTAAGCTTCATGAGCTCATCTTTTTTGTTTTCAGTTAAGTTTATATGCTGATAAATGGATAGCTTTTTGTTATTGTTGCCTTTTTCTGCCTACCTTTTCTGATTTTTTTAAAGGTTTTACTGAAGTGGAAAGCTGGGTGTTGTAAATAAACTGGATAATTTCGTTTACAATAGCAAAACGAGATTTGTTAGCAAAATTTATGTAAATCTTGATATAGATTACACAAGATGTTTGGTTCAAAAGTTTTCCACCATGTCCACAAAATTAAACAAGTATAACTTGAAAGAAGGGGTTGAGAATTTTACAATATCCAAACTTTGGATACCAGATGATAATTTGGAAGCACAATACAAACTAAGGAAAGAGAAAAAGGTATTGCAATACCAAGTTATAGTTTGTAAAAACAATTTGTGTAGCATCCACTGGAAATAGCTTAAATATGAACTTTCTTGAGTTTGTGGTGCTCATAAATCATGCTTATGTAAATTAAATTTCTGTCACTTCTCGATACAAACAAAACAAAAAAAGAAGAAGAAAAGTTGTTGATTTTATCAATACAGTTATCTGAATGTTCATCTCCTATTCTGAATGTTGTATTTACTCTTTGTACCACAAAACTAATAAAGGCACTCAAGTTAGTATAGAAGCATAACTTCTTCATCAATGATGAAAATGCAACCAACTAACACCGAGGTGGTGAATTTGTATTATTATCGTGTGTACCATGTAAAAGACTTATAATTTTTGGAGGTTACTTTTCTTATACCTACATACTAAAGGATCGATTATAATGTGTAGTTGTACAAGTGAAAACAACTTAGTTGAAGATAATCTCATCTATGTGATGCAAGCTCATTGATTCTTCTCAATTATTACATTTTCCGTGGTGTTTATGTTTCCAGCAGAGGTCAGACTTTCACCATCAGTATCTAAAGAGGATAACAAAACCGTTCACCATCAGTAGCTAAAGACTATAAGAAGAGCAGGACATTTTCTTGAGTGGAAAACAATGCAATGGCCCAGGTAGATGAGCCTTTTCTATATTTTAACTTGTGTATATCCTTCCAATGGTAGAGGCTCAAAAAATTTAGAAGCCAGTTGCCTACCAATTTTTAAATTCAAGAAGGTTGATATCATTGTGATTTTCCTTTATTATGTTTTCAAGCCCTGTATATGTATAACTTGACACTTGACACCCAATTAATTGTTACTAATTTCAATTTTATTTGACCCTTGTATTACCATGACTTATAATTGGTGATTTTTATTTTCGCAAAACATGTACTACTAATGACAGCGTAGTATTTGTTGTTCTTTGTCATCATTTCTCATGACTTTTAACTTGACGACAACTTTGTTTTTCATTATTGCTCCAATTTCGGTGTTCATGGTTTCATTTGAAGTAAACCTTGTCCATGTGGTTAATATCAACTATTACACTAGGGGTATAGGCAACATCATATAGATACATAACAGAAACGAGTGAATTCATCTTCATAACAATTGCTCGTGCCTGACCAATACCTCATGCAAGCACCCAAGTTCACGACTTTCAATCCCGCAAAACCCTCTATCACCCTGTAATTTTAAAAAGAGGTGATGATTTTTTTCTCATCAAGCACTAATATTGATGCTCTTGACTTGTGTGTATGCCAACGTCCCGTAACCAATCCCATATAACCAAACGGCTATTGTTGTATTTCAAAGAAGAATCTTCTAATATGTATTATTAAAGAGAAGGAATGTAACAAATGAGCTACTGCAAGGGAATTCTGAGAAATTTTGTTGTTGTTTGTGTTTGATTTTAATCATGTCATCCTTATTTTCTATGCGTTATTTAACAGAAATGGAGAATCCAGTTATGTCAACAGGACACAATTTATTAGCCATGTCTGTCTACAAGTTACGCGCATCACATGGATGACATGTTTTCATATAATGCCAATTTCTCATCTTACAGTATTGTTCGGAGATTGTAACTCCTTTTTGCAAAAAGTGTGCATGAAGAAGTAATATATATTTAAAAGTAAATTAAGCAATCGATTATGCTAATTTGTATGTCTGTAAATTACCTACTGCAACTACTTATGAAGAAAGAGAATGGTTAAAGGTGGGCTGAGCTGGTGACAATTCGTTCTACACACAGTGCAAGTTGGGTTACAAGGGATGTATGAATTGACTGCATTTTCATCATTTCACAGTCATTCCATATCACATTCATAGGTGTGCATTACCTGAAACATTATAGCTAATATCAGTTACCCATCCAGATGATTTGGTAGATTTATGTTATTAAATGACCAGCCAAGCCCCAAATCTTCCTCGCAATCTTATTCAGTTACATTTTATCCATAAATCAAATACAGCTCACTCCTATTAAATGCCCAGGAAATTCTCATATCTTCCCTCTATTCATATTCAAATTTATCACACTCAAAATCTACAGCTATTCAATTATTCATTCATCATATTCAAATTCTACCACCATTCGATCATCCATTTCTTTTTTAACTTCAAATTAAACAAAGTGCACATTCAAGGAAGGGGAGCCGTTTATTTACTTTTTTAATAATTCAGAAAACTTAACGTAGTAGAAAATTCACACATTGCAATCCATTCAAATTCTTAAAGATCATCTCGGTGAGTGTTTTGATTTACAGTGGTTTGTATATTGATTCCTACTATACTTGAATAATATTATTTAGAACACATATTGCCTTTCAGATGAGCTTCTATTCCGACAAGTACTCTCACATATTCAATAGCACCGGGGTATACTGTATCAAAAATTACATTTGGATATAGCCAAAATATCTACTTCTAACATATTATATTCTACCAAAACAAATATAACAGGTTCAATGGAATTGCTATATGCTATCATTAAAGAATATAGTGGCTCGATGAATATTTCAATGGAAATTAAGCTCCTACAACAGCTACTACCAGAATTAGCTTCCCAAGAACGGATGCTAAAACAAAAAGAAAATGCAAATGCATCAATAGGGGAGTGTAGTCGAATGAATAAAGAAGTGGGCTCTCTCAAAAACACCAGATGCAAGTATTTCAGATTGAAGCGAAAGGTTGCTTTAATTGAAAAACAATACAAGAACCATCCAAAAAAATTAATAATTCAGCTCATACGTTTTGTGAATAGATTCACAAAGTTGGCAAAGTTAACAAAGTTGACAAGCAGACATGTTCCCATTCATCAAAATGGTATGTTAATATGCATCCCCATTCATCTCTTAACTAAATGTCAAAGTTCGACTTATTGTTCATATGACAAACTGAATAAATAAATCATTAACTACCTATAAAATGATTATGTTTATATTTAAATGTTCAAATTTGACAGCCCATTACACAACAACTTGGAATTTTGGCCCCCCAAAGTTCACATGCCAATATTGTGGAGCTCTTTTATGGTATGAAGAACGGACAACAAAAAAAGTACAAACAACAAAACCGATATTCTTATTTTGTTGTATGGGAGGAGGTCGTGTACAACTTTCTTTATTGAGCGAACCACCACCTTATCTCAAGTATCTTTTGGGTACAAAATCTAGCAACTAGGTCTGAATTTTCGAAAAAATATCAGGGCTTATAACTCAATATTTGCATTTACATCCATCGGTGGCCAAGTTGATGGATCTAGCAATCGCTCAAAGGGGCCATACGTTTTCAGGATGAGTGGTTAGAATTATCATCGTATAGGATCTTTATTGCCTGAAATTGGTAAAAGACCCCAATTTGCTCAGCTATATATATATGATACTGAAAATGAGATAAACAACATAATGAATTGTCTGTTGCAAGGAGACATTGATCTTAAAATGGTTCATGGCTTATCTGAAATGTTGGACGAGCATAATATATTGGTAAAAACATTTCGAATGGCTAGGGATAGATATAAAGAGCATCTTGAATGTGAATTTTGCCTACGTCTCCTATCGAACAAGACAACAAACAGATGGTCGGCAATATAATATACCCACAACTTCTAAAGTAGCTGGATTAATAGTGGGTGATCTTTCGGAAGAAAACTTTCAGCGGGATATTATTGTAGAGCATAGGAAAAATGGACTTCAAAGAATTACTGATCTACACCCAAGTTTTATGTCTATGACATACCCATTAATTCACCCATATGGCGAAGATGGATATAGACTTGGAATAAATTTGGCAGATGTGATCAACAAGACCTACAAGCGACAAAAATTATCAATGAGAGACTTCTATTGCTTTAGAATACAACAAAGGCTTAACGAGGGTAAGACTCTCTTACTAGCTGCTAGACTATTACAACAATACATTGTTGACGGTTACATGGCAATTGAGGAAGAAAGATTTCATTATATTCGGAATAATCAAACAAAACTCAGAGCTGTTCTTTACTCTGGCTTAATGGATGCCATTGTTCGTGGTGATTCAGATTGTTCACTGGTAGGAAAAACAGTTATCCTGCCTTCATCTCACACTGGAGGAACTCGCTATCGGGCACAAAATTATCAAGATGCAATGGCAATTTGTAGGTGGGCTGGATATCCATATTTGTTCCTCACTTTCACATGCAATCCAAAGTGGCTCGAAATAAATGAAATGCTTCGCTTAATAGACCAGTCTGGCGATGATAACAGGGTGGACATCGTATGCAGAGTGTTCCAAATCAAGTTATTCCAACTGATGCAAGATCTGAAAAAGCAACAACCTTTTGGAAAAATAATCGCATGTAAGTTCAAACTTAAATATACTAACATAATGCATCAGTTATTAATTAAAGCGTTTACATTTTGGTAAAAACAAACAAATGCTTACTTTTTCGGCATCCTAACAAACAAATTATACCATTAACTCTGTAGGTTTATATACAATTGAGTTTCAAAAAAGAGGACTACCTCATGCACATATACTACTCTTCCTGCATCCCAAATGTCCATCTGTAGATCAAATCAACACAATGATAACAACTGAAATACCTGATATGGAAGTCGATCCTGATGGTTATAATGCTGTGAAAAACTATATGATTCATGGACCTTGTGGAGACCTTAATCCAGGATGCCCATGTATGAAACAAGGAAAGTGCAGCAAGCATTTCCCAAAGAAGTTCAACAATCAAACAACTTTTGATGCAGATGGATTCCCAATTTATAGGAGAAGAATCACAGGTACAAAAGTCAATAAAAATAATGTCGATTTAGATAACAAATATGTCGTCCCTTATAATAGGAATTTGATTGTCAAATTTGATGCACATATAAATGTCGAGTTATGCAATAACTCAAGATCGGTGAAGTACCTATTTAAATATGCCAATAAGGGATCTGATAGAGCAACAATCGGTATAGAATTTTCAGATACTACCACAGAACGTGATGAGATCAAAAGATATCTAGATTGTAGATACATATCAGCTATAGAAGCTTGCTGGAGGATCTTTAAATTTGACATACATCATAGAGAGCCAGCAGCTGAGCGTTTTCCATTCCATTTACAGGGAGAAAACACTATAGTATTCCAAAAACAAAGGTGTCCTGGAAGCATACTAAACAGACCCGATACAGTAAAAACAAAATTCACGGAATGGTTTGAGGCAAACAAAGATTATGAGGATGCGCGAGACCTAACATATTCAGATTTTCCTACGTGTTGGGTCTGGGATGCAACAGGTAAAAGATGGACTAGAAGAAAAAAAGGAAAGTCAATTGGTAGAATTTACTTTGCGCATCCTGCAAGTGGAGAACGATTTTACATGAGAATGCTACTTAATTTTGTGAGTGGAAGCACTTCCTTTGAAAGTATAAGAACAATTAATGGAGTCCGGTATGATACTTCCTTTGCAACGCCACCGACTTTGCTAAGTTTTGAGTTCAGATGAGGGATATATGCCCGTTTGAAGTCAGCCTGTCGAGTTAAGGAAAGTTACCCAAATTAATGAGTGGTATTTTGGTCTTTTCCTTACCCCATCAGCTTTAAACGTTTTTGGGAATATTTTAGGGGTCTAAACTGATTTGGGTCACTTTTCAGAATCTGAAATTATGCATAGGGTTTAGAGAGAAGTTGAAGAAGAGAAAAAGAGAAGGAAAGAGGAGAGGTTCAAAGCGTTCGTCAAGGTTCTTGAGAATTGTTGAGGAATTTCGCCAAGGATTTGATCCCTGAGAGGTATGTAAGCATCCATAGTGATGGGTTTGTTCACCCACTCGCCAAGCATGATTTACATTATCGAGATCATCCATAAAGATTGAGAAATTTAAGTTCTTGATGAGTGTTCTTGAGGTGTTGTTCTCCATTCTTGAATTTTGATGTTTGGTTGAGTTCTTGAGGCGAGGATTATTTTAATAATTGTTGCTCTTGAAGGTTTTCGAGTAGATTTTTATGTAATTAACTTGGGTAAACAGATCTAAGAGGGTTTGGAAGAAACCATTCGATTCTAGGAGAATTAGGGTCAGAAAATGAGAAAAAAAATTTGTAGGGTTTTCTGGGCAGGGGATGGCGTGCCGCGCCAGCAGTGCACCATAATTGACCCTCTGAAGTTTAAGGGCTAGCACCCCGTGCCACTCAGTGCGCTAGGGTCACCTGGCCCGTCCTGTTTTCAGCCATTTTCTCCGTTTGAGTTCTTTTAAAGTGTACCTTCACTTCTTTATGAGTCTAACTACTCTAAACTACATCCAAACATCAAGAGATCATTCGTAACATGAATCATAACCCTTGAATTCATAATTAGATTACAAGGTCGAGTTAAGAGTAAAGTCTTGAGAGTTCTTTCGAGTCATTGTGAGAAGTCTTTTGCAACTTTTTAAAACTTGTTTCAAGACTTGAGTACTTTAATATGAGGATGTGGAGAGTTGAGTTTCATTTTTCAAAATGAATATATGGGGACTAAGTATTCCCAAAAGTAAATGTTTTTACATTTAAAATGAGAGGAAAAAACGATTTCCGAATGAGCTCATGAGGAGTTTTTGAGTATGATCTCTTTTAAGAGAACCTTTTGAGTAATAATCGCACAGCTTGAGGATGAGGAGATGTTTTTAAACATATGAGCTGAGTTATATTTTGGGAGTAGTATTGAGCACTGATATGGGAACGAGTTCAAACTAACTCAAAGTCCTCATAAACCATGTAGCCAACGTGGGTAGAAAGGGTCATACTTTTTAGATGATACCTTACTGCTTTTTAAGCATAGATTAGTGGATCCACTTAGTTGAGAATGTCTTATACTCTGGCAATGTATAGGACAATTCTAGTACTGTGGCGAGACGTTGTATCATCACATAGCTCATAGTGATGGTTGTCGGTTAGAGAATCTCCCAAATTGAGTTATTTTGTATCTTTACATACAAACTGGGTGATTATTGTATTTTTAAATACATTGAGTTGTTATATACTGTTTTAAGTGCTTTATATAAACTGCATTTTTATTTCGATTTTTATATTGTATTTGAATTGAGTATCCATGAGTTGAGGTTGAGTTGAGTAGAGTTGAGGTGAGTATGTTTCCTTCTTTCCAAGTTCAAGCTTTTATGTTATGTTCAGTGTTCCCCTAACATGCTCTTACATTCAATGTACTGATGCTTTTTGGCCTGCATTGTTTCATGTTGCATATACAGGAGATCAAGGCCATTAACAGATGCTTCGTTGATACCATAGTGGTTCGAGTTAGCTTTGGTGAGCCTCCTTTCTTCCAGAGGATGCCATTTACTTTTCACTTTTGTGAGGATCTCGTGGGTCTTGTCCCGACTTCTATCATAACTATTAGAGGCTTCATAGACAGTAGTAGTTCAGGAGTCTTTTTCATTTCCATTGTTAATGTTTGAGACTCGAGTTGCCTTCTTTGGCTAGTTGAATGTTCATATACATTTCCAAGTTTATTATTTTGAGACATTTGAGTTAAAGCATTATATTTGAGTTCATCCTATGTTGAATAAGTCTTCCGCTAAGAGTTGAGTCAGGCCAATGTTTCACTTGGGGTCAACAATGGTTCTCGAGTGTCTGCCACGTCCAGGGTGTAGGCTCGGGGTGTGACATTTTTTATGGTGGGTTTTGAGAGGGGTGTAGGGGGGGGAAGAAGGGGGGTTGGCAATAAAATGATGGAAGAAGGAGATTTGGGGTTTTTATGGTGGGTTTGGGGGGGGGGGGAGGAGTGTTAGGGTTTTGTCCTGATTTTCTTACCTTATTTGAAGTTTATTTCTCTCTCGAAGGAAATTTAAAGTATTACCATAAATGCTTTGACTTTTCCTGAAAGGAAAATATAATTTTCTTCCATATTTGGTCTATTCTTTTTTTTAGAGGAAAAGTCTGGAATCCTATAAATGGAATACACATCTTCTCATACCAAGAACACAATACCATTCACAATGTAGACGTTGAAGAGTTTAGCTTAGGGGCAGATTTTCTCCCAATATGTTTATGCTTTTTAAATATTATTTTTACAATATGTAGGTTGTTCGTCAAATCATATCAAGAATATGTTTTTAGTATGCTTTTATTTTTCATCTGATTTATCGACCATATGATTTGCAATTGTAAGCTTCCGCATAACGCCCCAATCACTTTCGAATCCAATAAGGGGGAGGGGAGGGGGGGGACAAGTGGGGTCAGTTTTGAATTGTGGAGTAGACTGTACTTTTTCAATCTTAACCAGACGTTTTAGATTCAAGTTTTTATGAATAAAGAGTCACCTTTGTTAGGGAGTGATTTACACTCAATGTAAGATTTTCTGGGACGAATTCAAATTCAGTTCAATTCAATGTGAATATCGAACATCAAATGAGGAAAAAAATTATTTCTTCATTCTATTATTTCAAGGGAGTGGGGCTGTGGGTATATGGGTGATATATTAATGATCTAAACAAAATTCTTGAATTGTTTTTTATTTAAAGTAAAAAAAAAATTTCTTTTAAGTTTAATCAAACATCATCAAATATATCATCTTGAAATGGAAATTGGTGAGGTGGCTTCTTGGTGTCATATATATGAATTGTGGTTTGTTTGAATAATATTTTTTTGTAATTTGTATACTCTATTATATCCATAAAAAATTATCAGTAAAAGTAGTACTACTACAATTTAATACTTTATTTTAATTTTAATATTATAATTTTATAGCTACAAATTATTATGACAATTGAGAAGATTTGATGGGGACATATACCAAATGTGTATTTTTTTTTTTTTGAGTAAACAGGAAAAAACATTCTTTTGGTAAAATTTAGATTTTGCATTAATATCCAAAAGTGTAATTACAAATCATAGTAGGTTTTTTTATACCTACTCTCTCATGAAATAAACCTCTTAAACAACGTATGAATACAATAGAACTAATTGTACAACCTTAATTACTTCTGTCGCCTCCAAAGATTGCGATCAAACTGTTAGAATAGGAAAAAGCTTTAAAAAGTCATAAAACAATACTACTTAAATATATTAGAAGAAAAACTTCCATATGCTTGAGTGCAACACTAAATCTTTATCGTATTTGTGTTCTTCGTTTGCTAGAAAATCGACACATTAATTTGCCTCTGTCCAAACGTGTTAGATAGTGTCAAATGTGAGATTATTAAATTTCAACTATGTCAAATGCTCAAAATACAAAAAATGTGAAATTATACACTAATTTATATTGGTTAAAAGGTTCGAAACTACATTCTACAACATATCAACATAGTTTTTAAAAAAAGTTGAGCTAGTAAATATATGGGTCAATGATTATGCCAAACTTGGATGTATTTGAATCATTTGATGAATCATATTTTCATTAATGAGTTTTTGTTGTTAGGGTGATTTTTTTTGTAGAATTTACGTAGTATTTGATAATCAAAACTCGACATTTGATTCCAGTTTTCGTCATTGAGAGTCTATTTATCACAATATCTTATGATTGGGCGGGGGGGGGGGGTTGTAACCCTATATTTGATACCAGTCTTAGGATTGAAACTAAATTCATTCTAAACTCGAAATATACAGTTGATGATGCAAATAATTTCTACCGGTCATGATCTTAGAAAATGATAAGCGTCATTTAAGTAGGTGTTTTTTGACCTCATTTTTTATTTTCAGTATCCGATTTAAAACTGAATATAAATTCATTTCTAAAATCGAGATCGTTAATTGATGGCGGAGATAGTTACTACCCATCATGAGTACGTATTTTTTTATTCTATATTCCGTATTGCTTTAAAGAAATCACATTTTCTAAATTATAGAGCTCAAATTTAAAATTATCACTGTGTTATACACCAACAATTAGAAGAATAAACTTACAATATTACAAAGAAAAAAATATGGGGTAAAGTTAATATAAACAAAAAGTAGGTGTCACAATCCGAGTCTACACCCTGGATGTGGCTGACACTCGAAGACCATTGCTGGTCCCCAAGGTAACCCATATCCTGGCTGACTACAAGTGGAAGACTAACTCAAGCATACAAAAGATTAAAAATTGAATAAAATTCGTTGAACTCAATTACAAATATTTAACTCAAATGAATAACTCTGAATAAAAATAATATATTCAACTCCATAAAATAGGCAACTTAAGACTTCAAAACATTTAGCAACATAAATGAAATAGACTTCTCAAACTCTACTGTCTATCTATGAAGCATCTAACTGACAAAGATGGAAGTCGGGACAAAACCCATGACATCCTAACACAACTGATATAACTGAAAGTACAAGTGGAACCCTCTGGAAGCAAGGAGGGTCACCATAGCCAAAACGAACTGCATGTGATATCAACGAAGCATCTGTTGACGATCCTACATACCTGTATTTGCATCATGAAATGATGTAGGACAAATGGCTCAGTACGTGAAATGTACGAGCATGCAAGGGAAATTCCAAAGCATAAACATAAGATTGAACTAGTGGAATAGAAACATACTTACCTCTTCTCAACTCATTCAACTTAACTCAACTCAAAGAAACATATATAGTTCAATTTAACTTAGAGAAAATAGGGCTCAATTCAATAATAGGATATTCAATTCAGTGAAATAAGGTTCAACTCAAAAATAAAACACTCGATTCTGGGTATAACTGGATACTCAACTCAATATAAAGCAACAATAATAGATGTAATATATGGAAAGTTTTTAAAACATTAGAAAGAAACTCAATGTACTTAAGAAAAAAATATACTCAGTGTGTATGCAACGATACAAAATAAACTCTGTTTGTATATGAAAATACAAAATAAACTCTGTGTATATAAGAATACAAGATATCTCAGTGGGAGTTTCTCTAACCGACAACCATCACTATGAGCTATGTGATGATACATCGTCTTGCCTCACGCTGCCAGGGCCATCCTATACCTTGCCGGGGGTATAGAACCTAACTACTAATTGGATGCTATAGTCTATGCTAAAAGCATTAAGGAATCATCTAAAAAGTATGACCCTTTTCTACCCATGTTGGTTACATGGTTTATGGAGACTTTAAATTATCTGAACTCAAACTCGTCCCCATATCGGTGTTCAATACTACTCACTCATATGTTTAAAGAAACATAACTCTTTCTGTGGTTTGAGATTATTACTCAAAAAGTAGCCTAAAAGCTCTTCCGGAAATCGGTGTTTCCTCTCTTGTTGAAATGTGAAAACATTTACTCTTTGGGAATACTTAGATCCCATATAAGCTTTGAAAAAAATCATGAACTCGGCTTTACCCTTTCTCTAGCTCAATGCTCAAGTCTTTAAAACAAATTTTGAAACAATTTGTAAAAAAACTTCTTAAAAAAGGGTTCATGCCGAATTATGGACGTGAACGACTCAATTCAAGGTTTTCAATAACCATAGATAGAACTCAATACTCGGAACTCAACAACTCAAAACTCGAGAACTTCAATGATACTACTCATCTCAAGAATGTTCAACTCATAGGGTTCATACGGAATTATGGGCATGAACAACTCAACTGATGGACTCCATGGGTAATATGTAATAGTCCCATGATTAGTAATACAATTTCAAAAGGGATTAGGAACTCAATACTCAACACTTATAACTTGAAGATACTACTCCTCTCAAATATGCTCAAATTATGAAGTTCATGCGGAATTTATGGGCATGAACGACTCGACTCGTGGGTCTAAATAACAATATGAAATTCATGTATACGACTCTTCTCATTCTCATACTTACTTCCTCAAAACATAGCTCAAATCGATAGTTAATCTCAAAGGATTTCACAATTGAACTGAAAGACTTTCTTGAACTCTACTTTTAACTCTCTCTTGAATTTGAATTATGAATTCAAGAGTTATGATTCATGATATTAAGGATATTAATGATAGTGTAGACTCATGAATATATTCTCCTCACTCTCATGCTCACTTACTTGAGTCTTGAAACAAGTTATTAGAATTTGTAGAAGACTCCTCAAAAAGATTCAAAGAACTCTCAAGACTTGACTCTTAATGCTAACTTGAATTTGAGTTATGAATTCATGGTTATGATTTTTGATAGGAAGGATATTGTGATGATTAAAAGAGTTTTAGATAGTTAATCATGAGAAACAGTTGAAAAATACTGTCTGGGGAGCAAGTCTGTGACGCGGAGATGAATTATAATGTTTCGTTGAAATAATTTTTGAAATAGTGGAATCCGCGTTCTCTCCGTGCAGTGGAGAGAAAAGTTTCACTTCTGAGGAATAGGTTCGCGATGTCCGCGTCGCGGACCTGGTACCTATTTTCTGTCTAACTTTTTCTTCATCATTTTCTAACCCTAATTCGCCTATATTGAATTCTATCACTCAATTTCTCTTTAGATTCAGATACCCAACACATATACATAAGAATCTACTCATAAATGACTCTGAAATCGACACGATTTCCTTAAGAACTCAACAATACCATCCTAACTAAAGAACGAAATCCAATTTCAAGAACACAATTCAAGATCATCAAACTTTCAACTATCTAGAACGAATATCACTGAAATAAACATGATTGGTGTGTGGGTGAATGAACCCAACGCTATGTGAACTTACATACCTCTTAGGGATTAAAACCTTGGCGAAATTTGAAATCAAATCCTCAAGAACTCGACAAAATCTTGGCCTTTCTCCTTTTTTCTCCTCTTTTCTCTTCTTGAACTCTTTTCTAAAACCCTAGCATGAATTAGGATTTGTGTAAACTAAACCAAAGTAGTTTAGACCCCTATTTAATTACTAAAAATGAAATAAATCTGATAGGGTAAGGAAAATACCACATAACCCCTCTTAAATCTAGGCAACTTTCCTTAAATTGACAACCCGACTTCCAACAGGCATGTCTCCCTCATACGAGCTCCAAATTTAGCAAACTTAGTGGCGTTGGAAAGAGAATTCCAAGACATTTCATTTGATATCTTGTAGCCCACCTAAATCATCATGTCCTGAAGGTTATGGTCGTTTGAAATTGACCCAAAACTTAAATTCGTAGCCCAGGTGACTCACAGCCTCCCTCTCGCCCAAATAAATGAAATGGGATGAATCAAATCAATAAGCTTTTTGATTGATTCAGGGCGCAGCGAAGCCAAATTCAATCAAGGAAAGGGGGCTTTACTGATGGGATTTGGTATGAGATCGATGATCTCGATGAGATTGATATCCCCATCAAGATCTAACTCTAAGAGGATACTATTCATTTCTTCTACGCATTGCTGCTCGCTTTGGAGACTAAACAATGTAAATAATACGTAACAGTAACCCAAGTAATGATAATAAGAAAGACTAGAGTATAGTTGTTTAAATCCCCGGTTGTCGGTTGACATCTCTTCTAATTCGTCGATACAAGAAGCAAATTGTTGTGTGAATGAATCAATATCTATACATAAGAGAAATCAATCAAGATGGACCTGAATTGAATCATGACTATATAAGTTATTCTGATATTAAGAGATTTAATTGTAGATGAAATTCGTGGAAGTGGACCTCATTCGATGATGGGGTTGGGGCAATTGATCGATCCAAAGCAAAATCTCCGGCTAGAAAAGAATGTATGCATCAAACTTTGATGTCTCACTGGTTTAGATACGACGAGATAATCATCAAAGTTTGGGAATCTCAACAGGAATACCTCACTGCACTGGTACCGGTTATGAGCCACAACAAGTCATTCCGCCTCAGAAGGAAAATAATATTGAATAATCAATTCACCGTTGAGAACATTAACCCTAAAAAGAAGGAATCAGAAAGGGTCTCAAAAACCAGGCGGGCAGGCTTTTGGGCACATGGAAAAATGGAAGTGGGTGGAGGGCGCAGGTTGATCTCTCTGGTTGAGGCTGCATTCATTTATTCATATTCAATTTGACACGTGGGAAGGGCTTACTCTACTAGTGGCTCAGCTTGGTCTCGCCCCCTTCCCACACTATTCCTCCCCACTAAAAAGAGCGATTGAGAATCTTGAGAACCTTTCCGAGCGTCTGTCTTCGCGGGGCAATTGGAAAAGAAAGGAGTATTTCATTCTTTTACTACCTTCCATTCCACTATTCTAATCAAATTAAGGAACTTAGGAATGACTTGAATGAATTCTCTTTAATTCTTTTTGGAACTCAAGGTGCTATATCTAGTGACCTGACCTTAATACTTAACAAAGTTTAAATTCCTTGGTAAAATCCTACTCACCACGAAGGATGGTTCGAGTCTTAGTTCAAATTTTTTTTGGGGTGTTACAATATCTCCCCTTTGGGATCATTCGTCCTTGAATGACGACTGAACTGGGTATGGAATGGGGTTACTCTTACTAAGGTCTGAGTCTAATGGTATGCTCTTACTATATTCAAGCTTAACCTAAGTCCTTAGGTTCGGGTTCTATACCTCTCTATAGGGAATCTCATCTGAAGACTATTACTCTTTACCACCACATGAGGCTCATATAAAGAACCACCTAATGTTTAAAAACACCACATTCAAACTTTGTACTCTAACAACTCCATTACTAAAAGGACCTCTGAAAGGATATCTCCCATACTCTTTGGAACTCATTACTATCTTACTCTTAAGCACTTGACTTTATTTCTCATCTTGTCATCTCCCCCCTTAGGTCTAAAGCTGACACTTGAAAGCTATGGACCTATTCCATCATCTCTAACTAGTCTACATCCTCTTTTACTCTAACACTTGGGAGAAGTTCATTTCATGACTATCGAACTCTCAATAAGCAGGTACTAACACCTCTTTATACGGTGTTTCTCTTAACCTCTTCTGATTACAAACCCTCTTGGTACACCTCTTAATGCTCTTGTTACTTTTATGACTCAGCCACACTTTACTGCCATTATCTAAATGTTAGGGTCTCTCACTTGTACCACTCATATTTAGTGCAACTAATATCTCAATTTCTCACCTACTCTATGTCAAGTCTACAAGATCAAATCTCAAGACTAGTTACATCACTCTCATGTTGTATTTCTTTTGATCATGACACTCATATCAAATTCAAACTTAATGTTTATTACTATACCTGAATATCAATACGATTCCTCGCCTACTACACTATACCTCATTACTTAGTCAGTTTTGTAACCTTCTGAACATCATAACTCTCTCAACAGGTCATAAGCCTAGCTTAGATTTATCACTTCATGAATACTTTGTACTTCTATTCAACACATACACTTGGTCATTACTAACATAATGGCACTTCATCACAACTATTTTCTAGCTACAACACACTCTACCTCCTATGATGAAATTGTAACACCCCAGAAATATTTTGAGCTGAGACTCGAACCATCCTTCGTAGTGAGTAAGTTTTTACCAAGGAATTTAATTTTCCTAAGTGTTAAGGTCACTAGATGTAGAACCTTGAGTTCCAAGAAGAACTAAAGAGAGTTCATTCAAGTCATTCCTAAGTTTTTCTTAAGTTTTGGGTCAACTTGAAATGACCATAACTCTTAGTACAAGATGAGTTAAATGAGCTATAAGATAAATAAATCAAAGCCCTTTGAGTCTTATTTCCAATACAATCTAGTTTGCTAAATTTTGAACTTTGAGTGAAAAGTAATGATTGATTTACTAACGATGCAGAAACCTGGAAGCAGCTCCGCAATGGCTCTGCGTTACGGAGCCAATACGGACCTCACTGCCTGGTGAAAAATTATTCCGACTCCCATCTCATTTTATTTATTTCTTTAAGGGTATTTTAGTCCTAAAACCCCTTAGGAGGTCATCTAATTACCCTAAACGAGTAGAAAAATCAGTTTTCATACATCAAACCCTCTCATCCACTCTAAAAATTTTAACTCTCAAGGAATTCAAGAAAACGCTAAGGCTAGGGTTCTTCTTCCAAGATTTTCCGGCAAGTTTCTTCAAGAAGATGGTTCTTTCAGGTATGTAACCTTTCATAGTGTTGGGTTTGTTCACCCTCACGCCAATCATGTTTAATTCTATCCTTGAATTCGTTTTTGAGATTGAATTATTAAGTTCTTGAGTTTTAGTCATTATTGAATGTCTTTGAGTTCTGGAGGTGTGAATTTTGCAAGCGGGTTGAGTTCCTTGATAGATTTTATATGATTTTCATTGAAATCGTTGTAGGTTTGCGAATTTTTGTGAACTTGGTCAATAAAACTACTTTGGGTGCGAGTTGAGTCGAGTTTGAGAGAGGAAGAAAAGATCGGGCAGATAATTGCACCTAGGTCTGCCTCGCGGAGGTGCTTAAGTTTTCAACATCCAGTTGGTTAGCTCCCTCTCCGCGTCTCGGATAGGTTACAAAGTCCTCTACCTCAAAAATAATTTAGCAACCAATAATTTAATTCCATCTCCGCGTCGCACCAGTGTTCTTTAATTTGGGTGTTCGCCTGTTCTTGTGACCAACTATCTTAACCCTCCTAAATCATTGAGAGGTCCTACATTCCAAAGCATAACCCTTGAATCCATAATTCAAATTGATGGTCAAGTTAAAAGTAAAGTATTGAGAGTTATTTCGAACATTTTAAGAAAGTCCCTTTGAGTCTTTTTGAGGAGTCTTCTACAACATCTAACAACTTGTTTCAAGACTCGAGCAAGTGAGTATGAGAATGAGGAGAGTGTATTCATGAGTCTACATTATCATCACGAGATGCTTCATATCATGAACCATAACTCTTGAATTTATAATTCACATTCAAGAGAGAGTTAAGAGTAGAGTTTAAGAAAGTCTTTGAGTTCAATTGTGAATCCTTTGAGATCCACCATCGATTTGAGTTATGTTTTGAGTAAGTAAGTATGAGAATGAGAAGAGTCGTATACATGAGTTCATTATTTATATTTTGACCCTTGAGTCGAGTCGTTCATGCCCATAACTTCTGCATCAAATCCATCAGTTGAGTACCTTTGAGAGGAGTAGTATCTTCAAGTTCTAAGCCTTGAGTTTTTAGTTCCTAATCCCCTCTGATATTATAGTTCTAATCATGGGACTATTTCATGTTACCCATGAAGTCCTTTATTTGAACTGTTCATGCCCATAATTCCGATTGAACCCTATAAGTCGAACAGTCTTGAGATGAGAAGTATTTTCGATTCCTTGAGTTGAGTAGTTCATGTTCATAATTCCGCATGAACCCTCTGAGTTGCATATTTTTTAAATGAGTAGTATCATTGACTCCTTGAGTTATGGAGTTGTTGAGTTCCAAGTATTGAGTTCAATGAAGAGTTATTTAAAACCTTGAATTGAGTCGTTCACGTCCATAATTCGGCATGAACCCTATTTTAAGAATTTTTTTCACAAATTGGTTTAAAACTTATTTTAAAGACTTGAGCACTGAGTTGAGAAAGAGTAGTGTTGAGTTCATTTTCTTTACTTGGGAACTCACTATTCCCAAGAGTAAATGTATTTACATTTAAGATGAGAGGAAACTGAGATTTCCAAAAGAGGTTTGAGCAGTTTGAGTACTACCACTTTTAAGAAAAAGATGAGTTTTGAGAAGAGTGTCTAAAACATGATTAGTATGACAATCGAGTATGTCATCAATGTTTAAGCAGTATGGTATCTAGATATACCATCAATGCTTATGCAGTACGACTTCCCGAGTCATCAATGATCATATTAAAATATGATTTATATATGTTTTTGGGAAAGAGTTTTCAAGAGCAGTTACCTCTTTTAACAGGGTAGTTTGAGTAATTATCTCAAACTAGGGAAAGCGTTATGTTTTTAAACATATGAGTTGAGTATTTTGGGAGTAGTATTGAGCACCGATATAGGGACGAGTTTGAGTTCGAATAACTCACGCCTCTATAAACCATGTAGCCATCATTGGTAAAAAGGATCATACTTTTTAGATGATTCCTTAGTTCTTTTTAGCATAAACTAGTGGATCCACTTAGTTAAGGCGTCCTATATGACGACAAAGTATAGGACATTTCTAGCAGCGGGGGCAAGACGTTGTATCACCACTTATGCTCATAGTGGTGATTGTTGGTTAGATAAACTCCCACAGAGTTATATTATATTTTATTATATATAAATTGAATTGTTATTTTATTCTTTAATACACTGAGTTAATTTCTATTGTTTTAAAACATTTCCATATATTGCATGTGTATTGTTGATTTATATTGAGTTGAGTATCCAGAGTTGAGTATCCAGAGTAGAGTATCATATCATTGAGTTGAGTATCTAATATATGAGTTGAGTATCTTATCCTTGAGTACTTCTAAGTTGAGTAAGTTTGAGTAGTTTTGAGTATTCCTTGAGTTGAGTAAGTTTGGGTAGTTTTGAGTATCCTTGAGTATTCCTTGAGTTGAGTAAGTTCGAGAAGAGGTAAGTATGTTTCCTTTTTTTTATCAACTTCAATCTTATGTTTGTGTTTTAGAATTCCCCTTACATGCTCGTACATTCCACGTATTGAGCCATTTGGCCTGCATCCTTTCATGATGCAAATACAGGTATTCAAGGCCATCAACATGAGCTTCGTTGATACCACATGCAGTTCGAGTTAGTTATAGTGAGACTCTTTGCTTCAGGAGGGTTTCATTTAGCTTTCAGTTATATCAGTTGTTAAGAAGTCGTGGGTCTTGTCCCGACTTCCATCTTTGTCATTTAAAGGCTTCATATATAAACAATAGAGTTTCAAAAGTCTTTTAATTTATTTTGTTAAATGTATTAAAGACTTCAGTTGCCTATTGTTGGCTAGTTGAATATATTATTTTATTTAGAGGATCTATTAAGTATTGTTCAAATCATCTTAAAGTTGCGTATATGAATTTATATCAGTCGTTAAGCTTTTGCATGCTTAAGTTAGTCTTTCGCTTGTAGTCAGCCAGGATGAGGGTTCGCTTGGGGACCAACAATGGTTTTTGAGTGCTGGCTACATCCAGGGTGTAGACTCGGGTCGTGACAAACTTGGTATCAGAGTCCAGAGTTCAAGTGTCCTAGGGTTTCTATGAAGTCGTGTTAGTAGGATCTTGTTTATCGTTGTGAGGTCCCCACTTCTATAAATGAGGGACTACAAACATTTAAGAAAAGTCTCCCTTCTTTTATACTCTAAATCATTCAATAGAGCTAAGTCATAGTGATTTATTCATACTCGTGCATTTTTCAGATTCATTCATTCGACTACCCATCATACTAGAGGTGGTTGAACAGAAAAGTCAGTCCTTCATCAATGAGTTGTTCTTAGCAGAAATATTGAGAAAGTCATGAGACTCCAGAGGGGCTTGAGAGAAGCCCAAGAGTAAGTTAAGTGTTCAGTTTCAGAGAAATGCACCCATAATTATATGAATTGTGCATTTGAGCTAAAATTGAGGTGTACTCTTTTCCTTAAGGCTTGTTTCAGCTGAGGTCCTTATGAGGAGGTATGTTTAGAGCTTGGGTAGTATTTCCACTCAAAACGATAGAATGAGTCACGAGATCATGAGCATTAGTAGTGAAAGAGCCCAGAGTTAGAGGAAAGTATACAGAGGTTTAGTAATCCTAATAAGGGAGATGGTGTTTTGGGAAACTATGTTGGTATAGTCATGCACCTAGTAAGTTATGAATGAGGAGTTTTCCCTTATGGGTAAACTAAGAAGTGATAAGTTGTGAAAAGCTCAGGATAGGAGGTAGAGTAAGAGTGCAAGTCAAGATGAGATAGAGTATATATTTGTTAACCAGAATAGAGTTGATGTCGATGTGTCATCGTGTCAGAGGAGGCTAAAATATATGTGTTGAATAGAAACACAGAGTATTAATAAAGTGATAGATCTAAGCTAGTCTTATGATTTGTTTGAGAGGATCATGATGTTAGGAAGGTTATAGGACTGATCAAGTAATGAGGTATAGTATGGTAGGTGAGCAATCATATTAAGCTTGAATTTGAGATGAGTGTCATGATCAAAAGAATGTCAATATGAGGGTGATGATGTTGGTCTTGATATTTGATCTAGAAGACTTGACATAGAGTAGGTGAGGAATTGAGGTGATAGGGTGCAATAAATATGAGTGGTACAAGTGAGAGACCCTAAACCTCTTGATAAGGGCAATGAAGTGTGTCTAAGTCACAAGAGTAACAAGAGCATTAAGAGGTATGCCGAGATGGCATGCTACTAGATGAGGTTCCAATTAATTTATAATTTTCCATGTGTGCCTAGATAGCATAACTGAGTTGTCAATGTGGAATGTGTCCATAGCCTTCAAGTGTCAGCTTTAGACCTTAGAGGGAGAAGATAAGATGAGAAATGAAGTCAAGTATTGAGAATTCTTAAGGAGCTGGTTAGTAGGAGTCCATGGAGTTGTAGAGTACTAAGCTTGAATGTGGTGTTGTTAAACATTAGATGGTTCTTGATATGATCCCAATGTGGTTGTAAAGAGTAATAGTTTTGGGATGAGATTCCCTATAGAGAGGTATAGAATCTGAACTTAAGGATTGGGCTAAGCTTGAATATAGTAAGAGCAGACCATTAGTCTCAGACCTTAGTAAGAGTAACCCCATTCTATACCCAGTTCAGTCATCATTCGAGGACGAATGATCCCAAGGGGGAGATATTGTAACACCCCAGAAATATTTTGAGCTAAGACTCGAACCATCCTTCATAGTGAGTATGTTTTTACCAAGGAATTTAATTTTCCTAAGTGTTAAGTTCACTAGATGTAGCACCTTGAGTTCCAAGAAGAACTAAAGAGAGTTCATTCAAGTCATTCCTAAAGGGTTTTCTTAAAGTTTTGGGTCAACTTCAAATGACCATAACTCTTATTATATGATGAGTTAAATGAGCTACAAGAAGGAAAATTAGTCCTTTTGAGTCCTCTTTCCAACGCCACCGAGTTTGCTAAATTTTGAGCTCTGAGTGAAAAGTTATGACTAATTTACTAACGATGCACAAACCTGGCAGGGTTCTTCTAACGCTCTCATCCACTCCAAAAATTCTAACGCTCAAGGAATTCAAGAAAACACTAAGGCTAGGGTTCTTCTTCCAAGATTTTCCTACAAGTTTCTTCAAGAATATGGCTCTTTAAGGTATGTAGGCTTTCATAGTGTTGGGTTTGTTCGCCCTCACGCCAAGCATATTTAATTCTATCCTTGAATTCGTTTTTGAGATTGAATTATTAAGTTCTTTAGAGGTTCTTGAGTTTTAGCCATTATTGAATGTCTTTGAGTTCTTGAAGTGTGAGTTTTGCAAGCGAGTTGAGTTCCTTGATAGATTTTATATGGGTTTCATTTAAATCATTCTGGGTTTGTGAATATTTGTGAACATGATCGATAAAACTACTTTGGGTGCGAGTTGAGTCGAGTTTGAGAGAGGAAGAAAAGATTGGGAATATAGTTGCACCTAGGTCTGCATCGCGGAGGCACTTCAGTTTTCAGCATCCAGTTGGTCAACCCCCTGTCCACGTCGCGGAGAGGATACGGAGTCCTCTGCCTCAAAAATATTTTAGCGACCAACAATTTAATTCCATCTCCGGGTCACGCCAGTTATCTTTAATTTGGGTCTTAGCCCGTTCTTGTGACCAACTATCTGAACCCTCATAAATCATAGAGAGGTCCTACATTCCAAAGCGTAACCCTTGAATCCATAATTCAAATTCAAGGTGGAGTTAAAAGTTAAGTCTTGAGAGTTATTTCGAACATTTTAAGAAAGTCCCTTAAAGTCTTTTTGAGGAATCTTCTACAACATCTAACAACTTGTTTCAAGACTCTAGCAAGTGAGTATGAGAATGATGAGAGTGTATTCATGAGTCTACATTATCATCACGAGATCCTTCATATCATGAACCATAACTCTTGAATTCATAATTCACATTCAAGAGAGAATTAAGAGTAGAGTTCAAGATGTCTTTGAGTTCAATTGTGAATCCTTTGAGATCCACCATCAATTTGAGTTAAGTTTGAGTAAGTAAGTATGAGAATGAGAAGAATCGTATACATGGGTTCCTTATTGATATTTTGACCTTTGAGTCGAGCCGTTCATGCCCATAACTTCCACATATACTCCAGCAGTTGATTACCTTTGAGAGGAGTAGTATATTCAAGTTCTAAGTCTTGAGTTTTGAGTTCCTAATCCCCGCTGAGATTATAGTTCTAATCAAGAGACTATTACATGTTACCCATAAAGTCCTTTATATGAATTGTTCATGCCCATAATTCCTCATGAACCCTATAAGTCGAACACTCTTGAGATGAGAAGAATCTTCGAGTCCTTGAGTTGAGTAGTTCATGCTCATAATTCCGCATGAACCCTCTGAGTTGAGTATTCTTTAAATGAGTAGTACCATTGACTCCTTGAGTTATGGAGTTGTTGAGTTCCAAGTATTGAGTACAATGTATAGTTATTTAAAACCTTTAATTGAGTCGTTCATGTCCAAAATTGGGCATGAACTCTATTTTAAGAAGTCTTTTTACAAATTGGTTTAAAACTTGTTTTAAAGACTTCAGCACTGAGTTGAGAAAGAGTAGAGTTGAGTTCATTTTCTTAAAATGATATATGGGAACTAAGTATTCCCATGAGTAAATTTTTTTACATTTAGGATGAGAGGAAACTGAGCTTTCCAAAAGAGTTTTGAGCATTTTGAGTACTACCTCTTTTAAGAAAAAGATGAGTTTTGAGAAGAGTTTCTAAAACATGATTAGTATGGCAATCGAGTATGTCATCAATGTTTAAGCAGTATGGTATCTAGATATACCATCAATGTTTATGCAGTATGACTTCCCGAGTCATCAATAATCATATTAGAATATGATTTTTATTTGTTTTTGGAAAAGAGTTTTCAAGATCAGTTACCTCTTTTAACAGGGTAGTTTGAGCAATTATCTCAAACTAGATAAAGAGTTATGTTCTTAAACATATGAGATGAATATTTTTGGAATAGTATTGAGCACCAATATGGGGACTAGTTTGAGTTCAGATAACCACGTCTCCATAAACCATATAGCCATCATGGGTAGAAAGGATCATACTTTTTAGATGATTCCTTAGTGCTTTTTAGCATAGACTAGTGGATCCACTTAGTTAAGGTGTCTTATATGACAGGAAAGTATAGGACAGTTCTGGCAGTGTGGGCAAGACGATGTATCACCAATTAGTATCATATCTTTGAGTTGAGTATCTAATCTCTGAGTTGAGTATCTTATCCTTGAGTATTTCTGAGTTGAGTAAGGTTGAGTAGATTTGAGTATCCTTGAGTATTCCTTGAGTTGAGTACGTTCGAGAAGAGGTAAGTATGTTTCCTTTTTTTATCAAGGTCAAGCTTATGTTTATGTTTTAGAATTCCCCTTACATGCTCGTACATTCCACGTACTGATCCATTTGGTCTGCATCCTTTCATGATGGAGATATATGTATTCAGGGTCATCAACATGAGCTTCGTTGATACCACATGCTGTTCGAGTTAGTTATGGTGAGCCTCTTAGCTTCTGGAGGATTTCAGTTAGCTTTCAGTTATATCAGTTGTTAGGAAGTCGTGGGTCTTGTCCCGACTTCCATCTTTATCATTTAGAGGCTTCATAGATAGACAATAGAGTTTCAGAAGTCTATTCATTTATTTCGTTAAATGTATTTAAGACTTAAGTTGCCTATTGTTGGCTAGTTGAATATATTATTTTATTCAGAGTATCAATTCAGTATTGTTCAAATCATCTTAAATTTGCATATTTGAATTTATATCAGTTTTTAAGTTTTTGCATGCCTAAGTTAGTCTTCCGCTTGTAGTCAGCCAAGATGAGGGTTTGCTTGGGGACCATCAAAGGTTCTTGAGTGTCGGCCACGTCTAGGGTGTACACTCGGGTCGTGACAAAAAATTTCACAACTCATTACTTCTTAGTCTACCCATAAGGGGAAACTCTTCATTAGTAACTTACTAAGTGCATGACTATAGTTACATAGCTTGTCAAAACACCATCTCCCTAACATAGATCACTAAACCTCTACATATTTTTCTCTAACTCTAGTCTATTTCACTACTACTGCTCATAATCTCCTAATTCATACTATCTTTTTGGGATGAAAATACTACCCAAACTCTAAACACACTTCCTTATAAGGGTCTCAGCTGAAACGGTGCTTAGAGAAGAGAGTACAACTCGCTTTTAGCTCAAGCACACGATTCATATGAATATGAGTGCATTCCTTTTAAACTCAACACATAACTCACTCCTGGACTTCTCTCAAGCCCCTCTGGAGTCTCATCACTTTCTCAAAAAATTTCTAACAGCAACTCTGTCAAGACCCAATTTCTCAGGTCCTGATGGCGCCTACTATATGACCCACCAGTAGGAAAGCCGACCCATATCCCGGAACTCGAAGTAATGGGATGTTAGGGTAGAAAACCAACCAATCAACCTAAAATAGTAATAAATATAATAAGAACATGAAATGAACGGGCGGAAGCGACTAGACATATATACACAAAATGAATACCTCCAAAACCTGGAAGTCACAAGTACAGAGCTGCTAACAAAAGTACAAGTCCTAAAAGTGGACCACAGAAACAAGCTGTCTAAAAAGGCAAAAGACAAGCAAAAGTAAGTACAGAAGGAGACGGGCAAATCCAGGACGTTGTGTGCTCACCCTTGCCTCCGATCACGATCGCAGATGGCTCGAATCAACGTCGGTAGCTAGTACTCGGACCTGCATCATGAAAATAGATGCAGAGTGTACACTACAAGAAAAACAGTTTCTAAGGAAGGGAAATCTGGTCCTAGAATGTCCAAATCCGGTCCCAAATTGACTTTTGAGACGGGAAAAGGCTGGTCGCCACCCGTCCTAAAATGCTTCTTCGCTAAAGGTTAATTGGGAAAGGTTCCATTAACTAGTCGCTAAATGTGTTTAGGGACGGAATCAAAGCTGGTCACCAAAGTACTTTTAAAGACTACATATCTCGTCCCAAATAGATGATTTTCTTCCTTAAAAACTAGTCATTTTCTGGTCACTAAACCCTTTAGAGACTAGCAACTAACTCGTCCTAGATTACTCTTTAGGGACGATCAACTACCTCATCCTAGATTATTTTTTCTTGACAAGCAACCACGTCGTCCTAGATTATTTTTCGAGAAAAGCAACACCTCATCCTAGATGAGCCTCTAGGGACAAGAAGTTGTCTCATCCTAGATGAAACTTTTAGAGACAAGAAACTATCTCGTCTTTGATGAACTTTTAGAGACGAGCAAAATATTTGGTCTCTAATTGTCCACCATTGATTCTGGATCCTCATTTCACAAAAGTATTATAAGTTCTACCAATAAATATAAGATTGCTATGGTAAATCTCCATAGAAAAGGCTGATATAAATATAAAAATAGGTAAACATCCCATGGTGTTAGTTTCAATATTTGTTTGACAAAAAAAAGCTTAGCAAATTAACAATATCCCGAGCTAGACTATGATTTCACGTCTTGCACAACTTTCCTAGCAAAATAATAATGGTCGTGTGCATCTTCTAAACTTGCATCTTGACTTGTAGCTTCATTCTTCACAAAACAACTCTAAAATTAACCAAGGGTTATCCAGAATATCAACAAGCTGCAAGAACATAAGAAAAATTTATTACGAAAACTTTGATGAGATGTATTCACCAAGAATCCAAATCTATACTGAGATGCATTCACCAAGAATCCAAATCTATACCGAAAGGACAAATTCAGTGACATAAGCTATCACAAATGGAGAAATTCTCCACCAAGAAGATTTATATTAGGTTTTAGGGGAAAGAAGTTGTTGCAGAGTAACTAAACAAGCATGATGTATATCACTGTTTCAGCTATAAACCAGCAGGTTATTATTGTAGCAGGGGAAACAAACAAGTTATCACTTTTTTCTTCTCATCATTAATCCTTGTAGAAGCCAAACAATCTCAAACTGTGTGCCTGCAATTGTACGTGTAGAAAATTAAAAAATAGAGATAAAGAAGGCAATGATCTGTTAAGCAATTCTAATGATACAGGTTTAGCTAGTTACTTGATCCTCTAAACCAGATCAAGGTGCAACTGAAATCTCTGTTTTGTTGGACTTTATGCCGAGATATTCTGTATATGGATGGAAAACATGATGTACAACAGCAAAAGATATAAAAAAATTATCTTAATAACCCTGAGAGTGATGTCAAAGTTCTTCTTGCATCGATAAAAGCCTATTCATAAAGGATAAGTCTTATAGGGGGCGAGACATTTTGTATATGGCTAGGATGTTGTTACTGTGAGGCTACAATGCGTTGTTACTTCTTTCCTGCCATTTATATCTTGTAATCTTATTCTTAGTGGACAAAGCAGAACTTTTATATGGTTGAGTATCTATACAGGTCGAGAGATTCTGTATATGGTCGAGTGTAATAGTTCTATCACTTATATATGCTAGCACACAAGAAGTAACAATTTCCAAGAGATCTAAAAGGCTAAAACTGAATGCGTATCAGTTTTTCAATTTTTGTCTAGAGAAGCAACGATGCAAACATTAAAATAACTCAGAACAACTAAAGCATTTCAGATGTGGTAGCTATTACTACGGTTGTAGCTGCTAAACGGCTAAAACTCAATGCAAATCAGTTTTCCAATTTCTGTCTAGAAAGAAACGACACAAACATGAAAATAACTCGGAACATATGTATAAAACAACTCTGTTTTATCAACAAAATCAGCACTATCCCAGCTTATGTATAAAGATTCATATATAGAATTATTGAATGTGTCATCCACTTCTTGATAAAATGTTAGGAAGAATCAACCTAACTTATGCAGGAAGGGAGTTGGTCATACATGTTTCAGTTGTTTGGGAGACTTGCATAACTTGATGAGTAGAACAAGGGGATTTGGTTTCCGTGTTCTCTTTCTCAAGGACCCAAAGAGAAGTGTCATTGTATCTACCTTCTATATATGGAATCACATGAAGTATAACTGTAAGAAGTCAGTTGCATCTTTAACCTTCTAAAAGTTAATTACAATATATTTTTATAACTTTTTTGATAAAATTTGTTGTGATTGAGTTTGATAGGATTATAGGAATGACCGAATATATGGTGCAACTATAAGAATGTATCTCTTGAAAGATATCAAGTTTGGTAAGTTTGAAACTCAAATGGAATTATCACTATTTCTACATTCTATGTACAGCACCACATGAGGTAATTTGTATCAATTATGTTGCTTCATACATCTTTTGTGAGTTCGAGTTAATTTTATTGTAAGAAAATATGATCGATTCCTTAGACACACACAAAACACTAAAATATGATCCATTTACAGTAGATAATAATTCAATGGTGCCTTTTGCAATTACTAATTTATTTTAGTTAGATAGAAATCTTTTTTAAGAATTAGTTGCACGTGGCTATATATTTGGATCAGATTTAATAACTGAAGACACTTTACAGCGTGCTCTGTTAGTATTAAAAGGTAAACATTCGTTCACTTGTAATTCAAAATAGATTTCTTGAGTCGAATAAAAATTCCTATATCTTCTCTCCGAACATTGTCTTAATGCATGACCTGTGAGTGCCTCTGTTTAAGAGTAGTTCACTGTTTTGTTTCTATAGGAACATTTGTTTCTCTTAGGATTGATCAACTTCGTTTTTGGGATCTTATCATGCCACAAACATTAACTTAATGTGCAGCACCACAAGAAGTCATTTACATTAGTTGTTTCAACCTTTAAAGAATCCAAGTTTCATCAGATGCAAACGAAGCTTTAAAGAATCAAAGTTTCATATGCAAACGAAGCTATCACTCTTTCAACCTTTAATGTGCAGCACCACAGGAAGTCATTCATATTAGTTCTATTGCTTTTGACATAGTTCATCAACTTCAGACCCAAACGAAACTGTAACTTAATTCTTTAAGGACTGATCCCCTTCTTTTTTGGGATCATATCACACTACAAAACTTAATGTTCTTTAAGAAAATGATCAACAACTAGCCTAACAGAACAAAAGTTCAAAAAAGAAGAGATATAACTCGAACAATACAAACAACAAACTGACTTCACAGATGAAATCAAACAAGTAGTGTAACTCGAACAAATCAAATATAGAGATGAAGAAAAAATCAGGTCCTAAAAGAAGAGGCTTACATGAAACATGAACAAATCGAGAACAACTAGTGATTCAGTTTTACAAGAACGGAAAAAATATGGTGCTACTGCTAGAACATATCTTTTTGAAAATCTCAAGTTTTCCAAGTTTTGAATCCTAAATGAAACTATCGTTATTTCTACCTACTATGTACACCATATACAAGAGGTAATTTGCATAAGTTCTATGTCATACTTCATCTTTCATCAGGTCGAGTGAATTTCATCGTAAAAATATGATCGATTCTTTAGGCACACACTATACATTATGCTATAAGAAGAAAACAATCAACAATTCAAATTTTAGTAGAAAAAAAAACTGGCAAAATAGGATGCATAGCTGAGATACAAGTAGACAGAAATCAGAGAACCAGATAGAAAAAGATGAAAGAATGCTTTAAACGAAACTATAACTTAATGTGCAGCACCACAGGAAGTCATTTACATTAGTTCTTTCAGCCTTTCAACCTTTAAAGAGTCCAAGTTTCATCAGATGCAAACGAAGCTTTAAAGAATCCAAGTTTCAGATGCAAATGAAGCTCTAAAGAATCAAAGTTTCAGATGCAAACGAAGCTATCACTCTTTCAAGCTTTAATGTGCAGCACCACAAAAAGTCATTTATATTAGTTCTATTGCTTTTGACATAGTTCATCAACTTCAGACCCAAACGAAACTGTAGCTTAATTCTTTAAGGACTGATCCTCTTTATTTTTGGGATCATATCACACTACAAAACTTAATGTTCTTTAAGAAAACGATCAGCAACTAGTCTAACAGAACAATAGTTCAAAATCGAAGAGATATAAATCGAACAATACAAACAACAAACTGACTTCACAGATGAAATCAAACAAGTAGTGTAACTCAAACAAATCAAATATATAGAAGAAGAAAAAATCAGGTCCCAAAAGAGGAGGCTTACGTGAAACTTGAACAAATAGATAGCAACTAGTGATTCAGTTTTACAAGAATGGAAAAAAATATGGTGGTACTGCTAGAACATATCTTCTTGAAAATCTCGAGTTTTCCAAGTTTTGAAACCTAAATGAAACTAGCGTTGTTTCTACCTACTATGTACATCATATACAAGAGGTAATTTACATAAGTTCTATGTCATACTTCATCTTTAATTAGCTCGAATGAATTTCATCGTAAAAATATGATCAATTCTTTAGGCACACACTATACACTATGCTATAGGAAGAAAACAATCAACAATTCAAATTTTGAGCAGAAAAAAAAAACTTGCAAAAGAGGATGCGTAGCTAAGATACAAGTAGAGAGAAATCAGAGAACTAGCTAGAAAAAGATCAAAGAATGCTTTAAACGAAACTGTAACTTAATGTGCAGCACCACATGAAGTCATTTACATTAGTTCTTTCAACCTTTAAACCTTTAAAGAGTCCAAGTTTCATCAGATGCAAACGAAGCTTTAAAGAACCCAAGTTTCAGATGCAAACGAAGTTATCACTCTTTCAACCTTTAATGTCCAGCACCACAGGAGGTAATTTACATTAGTTCTATTGCATTTTACATAGTTCATCAGCTTCAGACCCAAACGAAACTGTAACTTAATTCATTAAGGATTGATCCCCTTCATTTTTTGGATCATATCACACTACAAAACTTAATGTTCTTTAAGAAAACAGTCAGCAGCTAGTCTAACAGAACAAGAGTTTAAAAAAGAAGAGATATAACTCGAACAATACAAAAAACAAATCGACTTCACAGATGAAATCAAATCTACTCATAGAAGTGGAGGAATACCTGAGATTCGAGTGAATAGAACATAGTGATTGAGAGAAGATCACTGCTGCGCAGACCTCTGCTTTCTCTGTTCTGAGAAAACACAGAGACCTGTATTGCGTTTCTTGCTAGGTAGACCAGTGCGTTTCCAGAAATCGTTGTGAGGGAAGATTTTTGTTAGGGAATATCGTTGCTAGGGTTTTTGATTTCACGATTACTTTTTTTCTTTTACTTTTAGAATTTTGATCAATCAGTAGTACTGATCTTTTAGGCGCCTAATTTTGGTGAAAAAAGATGAATTTTTTTTTACATTTCAGTTCCCGCCTTTCAATATATATTTCTCAAGACCCCTAAATTTTGATTTGGGACCAGTTACTACTTTTTCTAGAGACTAGATTTAGTACCTTCACAAAAACATACAGAATTAAAGACTGAAATAAAATCTCGTCCCAATACATCTACTTTTAGAGACGGTATTATTGACTCGTCCATAAATATTGGTCTTAAATAAAGATTTTTCTTGTAGTGGTAGTATGAGTACCAAAACAACAGGTACCCAGTAGGCATCAGGCCGACTGAGCAAGATAAGCAAAAGTGAACTGAAATGCAAATAAACGGTCACAATCAAGGGTAAAACAGTAGTAAATGTGGGTATGTACACGAGCGTACAGGTAACAAAGACAAAGAATCTAACTAACTCCGTCAGGCTCCCATAAACCCGACGGGTACGCTCGCGCACAATAAAATAAACCACCTGCACGGACCCCCATAAGCCTGGCAGATGCACCGACAGTTGAAGTAAAATAATGGAGCTAGAAGGTCTATCACAATATTACCAATTTCCGGACGTTAACTGAACCATTCCCAATTATATTCCAAGATCTCATTACGTCCCGGACTTTAATCGGAACATCTCCAACCTCCAAAACCTCAACCTACAGATGAGAGTAATTAGGACAAAACTGAAGCTTCAGTAAGGAATTGGGAATACACCACGTGCAAGCTGGACCACGGACTCGAACCGGGTGCTGTTGCCAAAGGTCGGGCACGGGTGGGCTGGACCACGGACTCTAACCAGGTACTCTAGCCGATAGAAAAACAGGGCATTATGGATTGAAGGTCATAAGCTGAGTTACCGCCTAGCTAAGGCTCAGATTATCAGACTCAAGTCTGCTATATCAGTCTACAAGGAGCTGACCGTCCGAAACGACGTCGGAAAAAGTTCTACTGCCCAACGACATCCGAAACCTCGCAAGTCTATGGCAACACTAGTCTAAGCCTAGACTAAGGCCAAACATACTTCAAATCAATATTATCATATACACCACAAGGTATGAATGTTCAATAATATCAAGAGTCATGCTGTCATAATCCAACAATTTCCCCAAATAAGGTCTAAGGCAGGAATTATAGAAATTTAGCACGCTCGACACCCGAACCCCTCCATACTCAAGCAAATCATTAAAAAATTGCCTAAACATGCTCAATCTCATGAGGGAAAAACCATAGCCTACCTGAAAGCCGATCACGCGTGCTCCAACTCACGGTACCAGATCTTTTCCCCTCCGAACGGTCTCCAAATGCTTCCCCACTATCAAAAGGTTAATCACCTCGTCATAACGAATATACTGACACTAAAATTATATTTTTCAGAGACGGACCCAAAATTTGGTCTAAAACGGGATTGTGGGACCCACAATTGGAATCCCGAAAACGTCCCACATACCTTACTAAACTAATACCCCAAAATTTAGCACAAAAAGATGCCTAAAACATAGCAAATCAGCCCCAACAATTAAAATCATTAATAAGTCTTGACTTATGACTTGGCAGCCCCTTGATCACCAATTTCTGGAAAAACGAGACCCTTCCAACCCAAACAGATTATACCACGACGATCCTTGCGAAAAACTCTACAAGTTAGCCTCAAAAATGACTCAAAGCAGACCAAAGATGATCAAGATCTAACCTTCCAAAGTTCAACAAAAATTCATTCCGAAAATCACTCCAGCAGTAGCTAAATTCGATTCCTTACCTCAAATGAAGCCTCCCCTTGCGTTTCTGAGCTCACCTCTAGATTCCCCACAAAATTCTCTTGAAAGTAGCCTGTTGAATCACCTAATTTGAGCTTAAAACGGAGGAGATATCTATGTTTGAAGATGAGGGGAAAAAATGGACGAAAATTGTCCTTAAATCTGGAAATTTCCAGATTTCAACACGCTGCCACGTGGCGTCGCGTGCCTCTGCCACGTCACCACCGCGTTAGAATTCAACAACTCTTCAAACTTATATTTTCGATATTCTGGACACGTTCGGAGTCGGAAAAACACAAACCATTTATGGAATCTGATTGGAAATGATATTTCGGACTAAACAGTGAAATGGGAATTTCCATTGGAGATCGCTTAGATCATTGGAGATCGCTTAGATGAAAAGTGGGTCCCACACCCAGTATCGTTTTTAGCCAGATTCCACAACGGGCACCTAAAGCCTCGGGAAGTGAACAAAGGGTCGTTCTAGACCAAAATCGATATTCCGAAGCTAACCTAACTGTCAGAATTTTCATTTGAGCACGTCTTTCAAGAAGGTTGACTAAAGTCAACTTTTCAAGTTGTAAAATCTCAAAAAACAGGGAAACGGGCCCAAAACCCAAACGAACGACCAGGCGACCGAACAGTCAGTGCCAGCAAGTCATAAATGACCTGGGGTCGCTACAGGAACGCTCTAAACGATGGAATGAATGCTTTAATTTAAAAATGACCTGGAGGGTCATTACAATATGCACTACTAAAACAACGAGGTAATGTTTCCTTAAACTGATAGAAAGTGTAATGGCCTATATATACAGATACTACTTTGGAGGAGACGCCATTCCAAGCAAATGGTAAACTTCTACTACTAATACGAACTTCTGGAAAACAGTCCTGAGAACTGATATGAATACGGAATTTAAATTTATGAGTTCATCCTCATCCAACTGTCCTCAATATCTCAAAAGGACCTATATACCTGGGGCTAAGCTTTCCCCGCCTCCCAAATCTCATTATACCCTTCATGGGAGACACACAGAGGAATACTCTATCACCAACAGTAAATTTCAATAGTCGACGCCTACGGTCTGCATAACTCTGATGTCTATTCTGGGCTGTCCTGAGCCTATCTTGAATCACCCTCACATGATCTAAAGCCTCTCGCATCAAGTCTGTACCGCGCGGCCTGGGCTCTGTAGACTCAAACCAACCAACTGGAGAGCGACAACGCCTACCATATAATGCCTCGAATGGGGCCATCTGAATACTAGAGTGGTAGCTGTTGTTATACGCAAACTCTGCCAAAGGCAAGAACTGGTCCCACTGACCTCCAAAATCCATAACACAAGCCCGCAACATGTCCTCAAGAACCTGAATCGTGCGCTCCGACTGATCATCAGTCTGCGGGTGGAAAGTTGTACTAAGGTCAACACGAGTACCCAACTCATCCTGGAAGGTCCTCCAGAAGCTAGATGTGAACTGTGGGCCCCGATCTGAGATGACTGGAAACAGGCACACCATGAAGACGAACCACCTCTCGAATGTAGATACGGGCTAACCTCTTGGCACTGTAGGAAGTATGGACAGGAATGAAGTGTGCTGACTTGGTCAATCGATCCACGATGACCCAAATACTACCAAGACCACGGGAAGTGCGGGGTAATCCTACAACGAAGTCCATGGTGATCCTCTCCCATTTCCACTCAGGAATGGGTAATCTCTGAAGCTCGCCACCAGGCCTAAATGCTCGGCCTTAACCTGTTGACAACTCAAGAAACGCGATACATAATCCGCAATATCTCTCCTCATGCCGCTCCACCAGTAGTGCTGTCTCAAGTTCCGATACATCTTAGTTGTGCCCAGATTAATAGAATATTTGGAGTCATGGGCCTCGGTAAGAATCATCTGAATCAAACCACCAACTCTTGGAACACAAAGTCGATCACCAAATCTTAAAACCCCATCTAAATCTAAGGTAGCCAAGCCAGTGTCACCTCCCAAAACTTTAACTCGAAGTGCCACTAAGTCCTCATCCTCAAACTGACGACTATGAATCCGATCCACCAGAGATGACTGAGCATCCACATAAGCTAGTACACACCGGGAATCAGAGATATCAGGCCGTATCATCCAGTTAGCTAAGGACTGGATGTCCAAAGCTAATGGTCGCTCCGTAGTAGAAAGAAATGATAGACTACCCATACTCACTGCCTTCCGACTCAAGGCGTCCGCTACTACATTCGCCTTGTCCGGATGGTAGAGAATAGAGAGGTCATAGTCCTTCAGGAGCTCAATCCAACGGCACTGTCTCGAATTAAGATCCCTCTGGCTCATAATGTACTGAATGCTCCTGTTATCAGTATAGAACTCCCATCGAACTCCATACAGGTAATGCCTCCAAATCTTAAGCGCTAAAACTACCGCCGCCAACTCTAACGCATGAGTGGGGTAGTTGCGCTCGTGCGGCGTAAGCTGCCTCGACACATAAGCAATAACGCGGCCCTACTGCATCAGTACACAACCCAAACCGATGCCGAATGCGTCACAATAAACATTAAACCCCTCGCCCTCAACTGGAAGAGTCAATATAGGAGCGGTGGTAAGAAACTCCTTAAGCCTCAGAAAAATCCTCTCACACTCCTCCGACCACACAAACGAAACATCCCGGCGAGTCAACCAAGTCAAAGGCGCTGCTATAGTAGAAAATCCCTCAACAAAATGCCTGTAGTAGCCTGCCAATCCGACGAAGCTACGAATCTCAGTCACAGAGGTGGGCCTGGCCGAATCACGAATGGCCTCAATCTTAGCGGGATCTACAATAATGCCATCCTTAGACACCACGTGCCCCAAGAATGCCACGGACTCAAGCCAAATCTCGCACTTTGAGAACGTGGCATAAAATCGCTGGCCTCTCAAAGTCTGGAGCACTATCCTCAAATGCTGCTCATGCTCCTCCCGGCTCCGCGAGTATACTAGAATGTCATCTATGAAGACTATGACAAACGAATCCAAGTACGGCCTAAACACCCTAATCATTAAGTCCATGAACGCGGCAGGGGCGTTAGTCAACCCAAAAGACATCACTAGGAACTCATAGTGGTCGTAACGAGTCCTAAATGCAATTTTAGGGACGTCCACTGCCCTAATCCTCAACTGATGGTAGCCGGATCTTAAATCAATCTTAGAAAATACCACAGCACCCTGAAGTTGGTCAAATAGATCATCAATCCTAGGCATGGGGTAACGATTCTTCACCGTCACCTTGTTCAACTGCCTGTAATCGATGCACAATCGCATAGTACCGTCCCTCTTCTTCACGAAGAGCACTGGGACACCCCAAGGAGATACACTAGGCCGAATGAATCACTTATCTAAGAGATCCTGAATCTGAACACTGAGCTCCTTGAGCTCTACGGGGGCCATACGGTACGGTGGTATAGAAATAGGCTAAGTGCCCGGCTCTACTTCAATAGGAAAGTCAATGTCACGATCAGGAGGGAGACCAAGCAGATCGGTAGGAAACACATCTGTAAACTCTCGAACAATAGGTATTGAATCAACGGTAGGACTCTCCCTACTAACATATCTAACATAAGCTAAATAAGTCATACACCCGCTAGCCATCAACCTCTGGGCCCGAACAAAATATATCACCCCAACTGGCGTGCGACTACAAGAGCCCCGCCACACCACTGGTGGAATACCAGGCATGGCTAAAGTAACGGTCTTGGCATAGTAATCCAAGACCGCACGGTGGGGGGATAACCAATCCATACCCAAATTCAAATCAAAATTCACCATGTCAAGCAAAATGAGATCAACCCTAGTGTCTCGCCTCTGAATAGTCACCATACAAGATCTAAATACCTGATCCACTACTAAAGAATCACCTACCGGGATCGAAACACGCAACGGCTCAACCAATAGGTCTGGGCTCATACTCAATCGAGGAACACAATAAACAGATATATAAGAATAAGTAGAGCCTGGATCAAATATGGCGGATGCGGGCTAATGGCATAATAACACTGTACATGTGATCACTTCGTCCAAGGTCTAAGCATCTGCTCTAGCTGGAGCTACATAAAAGTGGGCCTGGCCTCCCCTACCCTGTGCATTAGCTCTGCCCCCTAACCTACCTCCTCGGGGACCACCCCGTATACCCTGGTGACCACCCCTGCGGTCCTATCTCTGGCCTCTGCCTCTAGCTGGAGGTGCTGGCGCTGGCGCATGCCTAACTGCCTGTGGAGCGGGTAAGGCTAACCTGCGATGGGGACACTCGCGGGCCCAATGATATAACTTCCCACACCCATAGCACCCCTAGGACTGTCGAGTGAGAGCTGGAGGTCGTCTACCCCGGCCAAAAGAAGCCATCTGCGAACTATCTCAGCCCCGACTAGGACCGGCACTAAAACCAATATGGCGGTGCTGATCACCCTCCGATGCCTGGAGAGAGGCCTGGAGAGAGGCCTGGAAGGGGCGACTAGACTGACCCGACTGAAACCTCTGCTGAGATCTATCATAAGACTCTCGGGGTCTGAAACGACGCCTATCATGACTATCCACCTGTCTAGCTCTCTTGTCGCTGCCCCCTTAGGCCTCGCGACGGAGCTGCTCAATAGTGCGGACATGGTCCACTACATCCAGAAATGAGCGGCCCGCTGAGACTAAAGACTGAGTCTCAAACCGCAACTGTAGTCTCAAACACCGAACAAAACAACGAACCCTCTCTTCCTCAGTTGGTAATATCATGGCGGCATGCCTGGAGATCTCGTGGAATCGGGCCTCATACTCTGATACTGTCATAGAGCCCTGCTCTAACCGAGCAAACTGATCTCTGAGCTGATCTTTGATGCTCCTGGGAATAAATAGGGCCAAGAAGACCTCTGAAAACTCAGTCCATGTGACCGGTGGAAACCCAGCTGGCCTGGTCTCTAAGTATGTACGCAACCACTGCCTGGCGGGACCGTCTAGCTGGTAAGCGGTGAAGTCTGCTCCTCTCGACTCCACTAAACCCAAAGTCTGTAGCTGCTCACGGCAAGTAATTAGAAACTCATGGGCAGCCTCACCCACAGCCCCAGAAAACCTCGACGGTGATAGTCTAAGGAACACCCCGAGCATCTTCTGCTCCCGAAGTGGCATGACGCCCTCTAACTCGTCAGGATGAACAACCGGTGTCGCTGGTGCAGGCTGGCCCTGAGGTACTGGAGCGGCTGAAGCTGGGGCCTGCTGCATACCACCAATGGCAGCTAGTATCTGTACGAGCATCGCCTGTATGCCTGGAGCTGCCACAGGCTCGGGCGGTGGTTAGGCTTGTCCCGGGCCCATCGGTTGCTGCTGTGCTGAAGCTGCTGGTGCCTCTATAATCGGCTCCGGAGTTTGGTCTCGGTCCTGGGCTGGTGCTGTATCTCTGGCACGACCTCGAGGTCGGCCTCTACCCCTAGCTGAGGACCTACCACGCGTGCGAGCCATCCCTGTAAAAGAGTGGATCAAGTAAGATTTTCAGAAACCGATAAGACAGACAGTGCACGACAGTGATTCAAAAGCGACACGTTCATAAAGACATCTTGTAGCCTCCCAAAGATAAGTAACGGATGTCTCCGTACCGATCTGCAAGACTCTACTAGACGTTAGCTCTGTACAAGTGAGACCGACGAACCTGGGGCTCTGATACCAATTTGTCAAGACCCAATTTCTCAGGTCCTGATGGCGCCTACTATATGACCCACCAGTAGGCAAGCCGACCCATATCCCGGAACTCGATGTAATGGGATGTTAGGGTAGAAAACCAACCAATCAACCTAAAATAGTAATAAATATAATAAGAACATGCAATGAACGGGCGAAAGCGACTAGACATATATACACAAAATTAATACCTCCCAAAACCTGGAAGTCACAAGTACAGAGCTGCTAACAAAAGTACAAGTCCTAAAAGTGGACCACAGAAACAAGCAGTCTAAAAAGGCAAAAGACAAGCAAAAGTAAGTACAGAAGAAGACGGGCAAATCAAGGCGTTGTGTGCTCACCCTTGCCTCCGATCACAATCGCAGATGGCTTGAATCAACGTCGGTAGCTAGTACTCGGACCTGCATCACGAAAATAGATGCAGAGTGTAGTATGAGTACCAAAACAACAGGTACCTAGTAGGCATCAGGCCGACTGAGCAAGTTAAACAAAAGTGAACTGAAATGCAAATAAAGGGTCACTATCAAGGGTAAAACAATAGTAAATGTGGGTATGTACACGAGCGTACAGGCAACAAAGACAAGGAATCTAACTAACTCCGTCGGGCTCCCATAAACCCGATGGGTACGCTCACGCACAATAAAAGAACTCACCTGCACGGACCCCCATAAACCTGGCAGATACACCGACAGTTGAAGTAAAATAATGGAGCTAGAAGGCTATCATAATATTACCAATTTCCGGACGTTAACTGAACCATTCCCAATTATATTCCAAGATCTCATTACGTCCCAGACTTTAATCGGAACATCTCCAACCTCCAAAACCTCAACCTACAGATGAGAGTAATTAGGACTAAACTGAAGCTTCAGTAAAGAATTGGGAATGCACCACGTGCAACCTGGACCACGGACTCGAACCGGGTACTATAGATAATGAGTCAACCTATATGGGCTGGACCACGGCCTCGAACCGGGTGTTGTAGCCAAAGGTCGGGCACGGGTGGGCTGGACCACGGACTCTTACCGGGTACTGTAGCCAAAATCAGATCACAGGTAAGCTGGACCACGGACTCTAATCGGGTACTGTAGCCGATAGAAAAGCAGGGAATTATAGATTCAAGGTCATAAGATGAGTTACCGCCTAGCTAAGGCTCAGACTATGAGACTCAAGTCTGCTATATCAGTCTACAAGGAGCTGACCGTCCGAAACGACGTCGGAAAAAGTTCTACTGCCCAACGACATCTGAAACCTCGCAAGTCTATGGCAACACTAGTCTAAGCCTAGACTAAGGCCAAACATACTTCAAATCAATAATATCATATACACCACAAGGTATGGATGTTCAATAATATCAAGAGTCATGCTGTCATAATCCAACAATTTCTCGAAATAAGGTCTAAGGCAGGAATTATAGAAATTTAGCATATTCGACACCCGAACCCCTCCATACTTAAGCAAATCAATAAAAAATTGCCTAACCATGCTCAATCTCATGAGGGCAAAACCATAGCCTACCTGAAAGCCGATCACGCGTGCTCCAACTCACGGTACCGGAGATTTTCCCCTCCGAACGGTCTCCAAATGCTTCCCCACTATCAAAAGGTTAATCACCTCGTCATTACGAATATGCCGACACTAGAGTTATCCACTTCGGAGACGGACCCAAAATTGGGTCTAAAACGGGATTGTGGGACCCACAATTAGAATCCCGAAAACGTCCCACATACCTTACTAAACTAATACCCCAAAATTTAGCACAAAAAGATGCCTAAAACATAGCAAATCAGCCCCAACAATTAAAATCATTAATAAGTCTTGACTTATGACTTGGCAGCCCCTTGATCACCAATTTCTGGAAAAATGAGACCCTTCCAACCCAAACAGATTATACCACGACGATCCTTGCGAAAAACTCTACAAGTTAGCCTCAAGAATGACTCAAAGAGGACCTAAGATGATCAAGATCTAACCTTTCAAAGTTCAACAAAAATTCATTCCGAAAATCACTCTAGCAGTAGCTAAATTCGATTCCTTACCTCAAACGAAGACTCCCCTCGCGTTTCTGAGCTCACCTCGAGATTCCCCACAAAATTCTCTTTAAATTAGCCTTTTGAATCACCTAATTTGAGCTTAAAATGGAGGAGATATCTATGTTTGAAGATGAGGAAAAAAAAGGACGAAAATTGTCCTTAAATCTGGAAATTTCCAGATTTCAACACGCTGCCACGTGGCGTTGCGTTCCAAACTTAAATTTCGATGTTCCGAACTCGTTCGGAATCAGAAAAAAATAAACAATATATGGAATCTGATTGGAAATGATATTTCGGACTCAACGGTGAAGTGGGAATTTCGATTGGAGATCGCTTCGATGAAAAATGGGTCCCACACCCAATATCGTTTTGAGCCAGATTCCACAACGGGCATCTAAAGCCTCGGGAAGTGAACAAAGGGCCGTTCTAGACCAAAATTGATATTCCGAAGCTAACCTAGCTGTCAGAATTTTTATCTGAGCACGTCTTCCAAGAAGTTTGACCAAAGTCAACTTCTCAAGTTATAAAATCTCCAAAACAGGGAAACGGGCCTAAAACCCAAACGAACTACCAGGCGACCGAACAGTCAGTGCCAGCAAGTCATAAATGACGTAGGGTCGCTAAAGGAACGCTCTAAACGATGGAATGAATGCTTTCATTTAAAAATGACCTGGAGGGTCATTACAATATCCATTACTAAAACAACTTTCGTCTGCGAAAGTAAGAGTCAAGAAGTACCTGAAGGCTCGAATAAGCCGGGGAACTGCGCCAGCACCTCATTCTCGGTCTCCCAAGTAGCCTCCTCAACTGGACGATGTCTCCAATGTACCTTAACCACAGGAATGGCTATGGAAAGCAACCGTCTGACATCTCTGGCCAAAATAGCAACTAGCTCCTCAATGTATCTCAAACTGTCATCCAAGTCAACTGCATCATACTGAATCACATGGGACTCATCTGGAACATACCGGCGCAACATCGAAACATGAAAAACTGGGTGAATAGCTGAAAAGGCCAAGGGCAAAGCTAACTCATATGCGACCTCCCCAACGGTCCTCAATATCTCAAAAGGACCTATATACCTGGGACTAAGCTTGCCCCACCTCCCAAATCTCATTGCACCCTTCATGGACGACACACGGAGGAATACTCTATCACCAACAACAAATTTCAACGGTCGACGCCTACGGTCTGCATAACTCTGATGTCTACTCTGGGCTGTCCTGAACCTATCTTGAATCACCCTCACATGATCTAAAGCCTCTCGCATCAAGTTGTACCGCGCGGCCTGGCTCTGTAGACTCAAACCAAACAACTGGAGAGCGACAATGCCTACCATATAAGGCCTCGAATGGGGCCATCTGAATACTTGAGTGGTAGCTATTGTTGTACGCAAACTCTGCCAAAGGCAAATACTGGTCTCCCTGACCCCCAAAATCCATAACACAAGCCCTCAACATGTCCTCAAGAACCTGAATCGTGCGCTCCGACTGACCATCAGTCTGCGGGTGGACAGCTGGACTAAGGTCAACACGAGTACCCAACTCATCCTGGAAGGTCCTCCAGAAGCTAGATGTGAACTGTGGGCCCCGATCAGAGATGATGGAAACAGGCACACCATGATGACGAACCACCTCTCGAATGTAGATATGGGCTAACCTCTTAGCACTGTAGGAAGTATGGACAGGAATGAAGTGTGCTGACTTGGTCAATCGATACACGATGACCCAAATACTATCAAGACCACGGGAAGTGCGGGGTAATCCTACAACCAAGTCCATGGTGATCCTCTCCCATTTCCACTCAGGAATGGGTAATCTCTGAAGCTCGCCACCAGGCCTCAAATGCTCGGCCTTAACATGCTGACAACTCAAGCAACGCGATACATAATCTGCAATATCTCTCCTCATGCCGCTCCACCAGTAGTGCTGTCTCAAGTCCCGATACTTCTTAGTTGTGCCCGGATGAATAGAATATTTGGAGTCATGGGCCTCGGTAAGAATCATCTGAATCAAACCACCAACTCTTGGAACACAAAGTCGATCACCAAATCATAAAACCCCATCTAAATCTAAGGTGGCCAAGCCAGTGTCACCTCCCAAAACTCGATCTCGAAGTGCCACTAAGTCCTCCTCCTCAAACTGACGGCTATGAATCCGATCCACCAGAGATGACTGAGCATCCACATAAGCTAGTACACACCGGGAATCAGAGATATCAAGCCGTATCATCCAGTTAGCTAAGGACTGGATGTCCAAAGCTAATGGTCGCTCCGTAGTAGAAAGAAAGGATAGACTACCCATACTCACTGCCTTCCGACTCAAGGCGTCCGCTACTACATTCGCCTTGCCCGGATGGTAGAGAATAGAGAGGTCATAGTCCTTCAGGAGCTCAATCCAACGGCGTTGTCTCGAATTAAGATCTCTCTGGCTCATAATGTACTGAAGGCTCCTCTGATCAGTATATATCTCGCATCGAACTCCATACGGGTAGTTCCTCCAAATCTTAAGCGCAAAAACTACCGCTACCAACTCTCAGTCATGAGTGGGGTAGTTGCGCTCATGGATCTTAAGCTACCTCGACGCATAAGCAATAACCCGGCCCTGCTGCATCAATACACAACCCAAACCAACGCCGAATGCGTCACAATAAACTGTAAAGCCCTCGCCCTCAACTGGAAGAGTCAATATAGGAGTGGTGGTAAGCAACTCCTTAAGCCTCAGAAAGCTCCTCTCACACACCTCCAACCACACAAACGGAACATCCTGGCGAGTCATCCGAGTCAAAGGCGCTGCTATAGTAGAAAATCCCTCAACAAAATGCCTGTAGTAGCATGCCAATCCGACGAAGCTACGAATATCAGTCACAACGGTGGGCTTGACCCAATCACAAATGGCCTCAATCTTAGCGGAATCTACCATAATGCCATCCTTAGACACCACGTGCCCCAAGAATGCTACGGACTCAAGTCAAAACTCCCACTTTGAGAACTTGGCATAAAGTCGCTAATCTCTCAAA
>NW_006238981.1:1935454-1938931 GCF_000226075.1 Solanum tuberosum | reverse complement strand
CTCATAATGTACTAAAGGCTCCTGTGATCAGTATAGATCTCGCATCGAACTCTATACAGGTAATGCCTCCAAATCTTAACGGCAAAAACTACCGCCACGAACTCTAGGTCATGAGTGGGGTAGTTGCGCTCGTGTGGCTTAAGCTTCCTCGACGCATAAGCGATAACGCGGCCCTGCTGCATCAGTACACAACCCAAACCGATGCCGGATGCGTCACAATAAACATTAAACCCCTCGCCATCAACTGGAAGAGTCAATATAAGAGCGGTGGCAAGCAACTCCATAAGCCTCAGAAAACTACTTTCACACTCTTCCGACCACACAAACGGAACATCCCGGTGAGTCAACCAAGTCAAAGGCGCTGCTATAGTAGAAAATCCCTCAACAAAATGCCTGTAGTAGCCTGTCAATCCGACGAAGCTCCGAATCTCAGTCACAGTGGTGGGCCTGGTCCAATCACGAATGGCCTCAATCTTAGCGGGATCTACCATAATGTCATCCTTAGACACCACGTGCCCCAAGAATGCCACGGACTCAAGCCAAAACTCGCACTTTGAGAACTTGGCATAAAGTCGCTGGCCTCTCAAAGTCTGGAGCACTATCCTCAAATGCTGCTCATGCTCCTCCCGGCTCCGCGAGTATACTAGAATGTCATCTATGAAGACTATGACAAATGAATCAAAGTACGGCCTAAACACCCTAGTCATCAAGTCCATGAACGCGGCAGGGGCGTTAGTCAACCCAAAAGACATCACTAGGAACTCATAGTGGCCGTAACGAGTCCTAAATACAATTTTAGTGACGTCCACTGCCCTAATCCTCAACTGATGGTAGTCGGATCTTAAATCAATCTTAGAAAATACCACGGCACCCTGAAGTTGGTCAAATAGATCATCAATCCTAGGCATGGGGTAACGGTTCTTCACCGTCACCTTGTTCAACTGCCTGTAGTCGATGCACAATCGCATAGGAACGTCTCTCTTCTTCACGAAGAGGACTGGGGCACCCCAAGGCGAGACGCTAGGCCGAATAAATCCCTTATCTAAGAGATCCTGAATCTGAACACTGAGCTCCTTGAGCTCTACGGGGGCTATACGGTACAGTGGTATAGAAATGGGCTTAGTGCCCGGTTCCACTTCAATAGGAAAGTCAATGTCACGATCAGGAAGGAGACCAGGCAGATCGGTAGGAAACACATCTCTAAACTCTTGAACAATAGGTACCGAATCAACGGTAGGACCCTCCCTACCAACATCTCTAACATAAGCTAAATAAGTCATACACCCGCTAGCCATCAACCTCTTGGCCCGAACAAAAGATATCACCCCAACTGGCGTGCGACTACAAGAGCCCCGCCACACCACTGCTGGAATACCAGGCATGGCTAAAGTAACGGTCTTGGCATAGCAATCCAAGACCGCATGGTGGGGGGATAACCAATCCATACCCAAAATCAAATCAAAATCCATCATGTCAAGCAAAATGAGATCAACCCTAGTGTCTCGCCTCTGAATAGTCACCACACAGGATCTAAATACCTGATCCACTACTAAAGAATCACCTACCGGGGTCGAAACACACAACGGCTCAACCAATAGGTCTGGGCTCATACTCAATCGAGGAGCACAAAACAGATATATAAGAATAAGTAGAGCCTGGATCAAATAAGGCGGATGCGGGATGATGGAATAATAACAGTGTACATGTGATCACATCGTCCAAGGTCTCAGCATCTGCTCTAGTTGGAGCTGCATAAAAGTGGGCATGGGCTCCCCTACCCTGTGCATCAACTCTGCCCCCTAACCTGCCTCCTCGGGGACCACCCCGTATACCCTGGTGACCACCCCTGTGGTCCTGTCCCTGGCCTCCGCCTCTAGCTGGAGGTGCTGGCGCTGGCGGATGCCTTACTGCTTGTGGAGCGGGTAAGGCTAACCTGCGATGGGTACACTCGTGGGCCCAATGATCTAACTCCCCACACTCATAGCACCCCTAGGACTGTCGACTGAGAGCTGGAGGTCATCTACCCCGGCCAGAAGAACCCATTTGCGAAATATCTCGGCCCCGACTAGGATCGGCTCTAAAACCAATATGGCGGTGCTGATCAAGCACTACAACCAATATGGCGGTGCTGATCACCCTCTGATGCCTGGAGAGCATCCTGGAAGGGGCTACTAGACTGACCCGACTGAAACCTCTGCTGAGATCTATCATCAGACTCTCGGGGTCTGAAACGGCGCCTATCATAGCTATCCTCCTGTCTAGCTCTCTTGCCGCTGCCCCCTTGGGCCTCGCGACGGAGCTGCTCGATGGTGCGGGCATTGTCCACTACATCCAGAAATGAGCGGCCCGCTGAGACTAAAGACTGAGTCTCAATCCGCAACTGTAGTCTCAAACACCGAACAAAACAACGAACCCTCTCCATCTCAGTTGGTAATATCATGGCGGCATGCCTGGAGATCTTGTGGAATCGGGCCTCATACTCTGATACTGTCATAGAGCCCTGCTCTAACCGAGCAAACTGATCTCTGAGCTGATCTCTGATGCTCCTGGGAATAAATAGGGCCAAGAAGGCCTCTGAAAACTCAGTCTATGTGACCGGTGGAAACCCAGCTGGCCTGGTCACTAAGTATGTACACCACCACTGCCTGGCGGGACCATCTAGCTGGTAAGCGGTGAAGTCTGCTCCTCTCGACTCCACTAAACCCAAAGTCTGTAACCACTCGCGGCAAGTAAGTAGAAACTCGTTGGCATCCTCACCCACAGCACTAGAAAACCTTGGCAGTGATAGTCTAAGGAACACCCCGAGCATCTTCTGCTCCCGAAGTGGCATGATGCCCTCTAACTCGTCAGGATGAACAACTGGTGCCGCTGGTGCAGGCTGGCCCTGCAGTACTAGAGCGGCTGAAGCTGGGGCCTGCTGCATACAACCAATGGCAGCTAGTATCTGTACGAGCATCGCCTGTATGCCTGGAGCTGCCACAGGCTCGGGCGGTGGCTATGCTAGTCCCGGGCCCATCGGTTGCTGCTGTGCTGGAGCTTCTGGTGCCTCTATCATCGGCTCCGGAGTTTGCTCTCGGTCCTGGGCTGGTGCTGTAGCTCTGGCACGACCTCGAGGTCGGCCTCTACCCCTAGCTGGGGCCCTACCACGCGTTCGAGCCATCCCTGTAAAAGAGTGGATCAAGTAAGATTTTCATAAACCGATAAGACACACAGTGCACGACAGTGATTCAAAAGCGACACGTTTATAAAGACATCCTGTAGCCTCCCGAAGATAAGTAACGGATGTCTCTGTACCGATCTGCAGGACTCTACTAGATATTAGCTCTGTACAAGTGAGACCGACGAACCTGGGCCTCTGATACCAATTTGTCAAGACCCAATTTCTCAGGTCCTGATGGCGCCTACTATATGACCCACCAGTAGGCAAGCTGACCCATATCCCGGAACTCGAAGTAATGGGATGTTAGGGTAGAAAAC